>NC_043712.1:52001801-52041757 GCF_006229205.1 Suricata suricatta | reverse complement strand
GGGCTCGAACCCATGAACCGTGAGATCATGACCTGAGCCAAAGCCGGACACTCAACCGACTGAGCCACCCAGGCGCCCCCTGGATGTCCTCTTTGGAGAAGTGTCTATTCATGTCTTCTGCCCATTTCTTCACTGGATTATTTGTTTTTCAGGTGTATCACAGCTTCTTTATCCATCTATCAGTCAAGGACACTTGGACTGTTTCCATATTATGGCAAACATAGATAATTCTCCTATAAATATTGAGATGCACGTATCCCTTTGAATTAGTCTTTCAGTATTCTTTGGGTAAATACCTAATACTACAATTGCTGGGTTGTAGGGAAGTTCTATTTAACTTAAAAAAAAAACTTTTTAAAATGTTTACTTATTTTTGAGAGAGAGACAGAGGCAGAGAGCAAGCAGGAGAGGGGCAGAGAGAGAGAAGGAGACACATGATCTGAAACAGGCTCCAGGCTCTGAGCTGTCACCACAGAGCCCGATATGGGGCTTGAACCCATAAATCATGAAGTCATGACCTGAGCCAAAGTTAGATGCTTAACCAACTGAGCCATCCAGGCACCCCTAATTTTTAACTTTTTGAGAAACTTCCATACTGTTCCAGAGTGCTACATGAATTTGCATTCCCACCAACAATACAATAGGGTCCCCTTTCTCCACATCCTCACCAACACCTGTTGTTTTGTGTGTTGTTAATGTTATCCATTCTGATAGGTGTGAGGTGATATCTCAGTGTAGCTTTGACTTGTATTTCCCTGATGATGAGTCATGTTGGCCATCTGTATGTATGTCTTCTTTGGAATAATGTCTATTCATGCCTTCTGGCCATTTCTTAAATTGGATTATTGGTTTGGGGGGTATTAAGTTTTATAGGTTCTTTATATAATTTGGACACTAACACTTTATTGGATATATCATTTGCAAATATCTTCTTCCATTCTGTAGGTTGCCTTTTAGCTTCTTGATTGTTTTCTTTGCTGTGTGGAGGCTTTTTATGTTGATGTAGTCTAAACAGTTACTTTTGCTTCTGTTTGCTTGTCTCAGAAGATATATATAGAAAAAAGTTGCTACAGCCCATGTCAAAGAAGTTATTGCCTGTATTCTCTTCTGGGATTTTTATGGTTTCAGGTCTCACATTTAGGTCTTTATTTTTTTGTTTTTCACATTTAGGTCTTTAGTCCTATTTGAATTTATTTTTGAATGGTGTAAGAAAGTGGTCAGGAGTGTGACTGGGTGGCTCAGTCAGTTGAGCAACGGACTCTTGGTTTCAGTTCAGGTCGTGATCTCAAGCAAGCCCTGAATTGGTCTCTGTGCTGACAGCAGGGAGCCTGCTTGGGATTCTCTCTCTCCCTCTCCCTCTCCCCCTCCCCTACTTGCTCTCTCTCAAAATAAATAAATAAATAAACTTAATTAAAGAAAGGAAGAAAAGAAAAAAGATAGAAAGTGGTCCAGCTTTGTTTTTTGGCATGTTGTTGTTCAGTTTCCCCACTACCATTTGTTGAAGAGACATTCTTTTTCCCATTGGATATTCTTTCCTGCTTTGTCAAAGATTAATTGACCACACAGTTGTGGGTTTATTTCTGGGTTTTATATTCTGTTCTATTGATCTATGTGTCTATTTCTGTGCCAGTACCAAACCATTTTGATGACTACAGCTTTGTAATATAACTTGAAGTCCAGAATTGTGATGCCTCCAGCTTTGCTTTTCTTTTTCAAGATTGCTTTGGCTATTTGAGGTCTTTTGTGGCTCCACACAAATTGTAGGATTGTTCTAGCTCTGTGAAAAATGCAAGATTTTGATAAGGATTTCATTCAGTGTATAGATTAGACATTTAACAATATTTGTTGTTCTTACAATCCATGAGCGTGGAATGTTTTTTCTTTTCTTTGTGTCTTCTTCAATTTCTTTCATCAGTGTTTTATAGTTTTCAGAGTACAGGTCCCTCACCTCTTCGGTTAGATTTATTCCTAGGTATCTTATTATTTTTGGTGCAATTGTAAGTGGGACTGTTTTCTTAATTTCTCTTTCTGTTGATTCATTAGTGATGGATAGAAATGCAACAGATTTCTAAACATTAATTTTGTATCCCCTGACACTGAATTAGTGTATGAATTCTAGCAGTTTTATGGTAGAGTCTTTTCTGGTTTTCTGTGTAGAATATCATATCATCTGCAAATAGTGAATGTTTGATTTCTTCCTTGTCAATTTAGATGATTTTCTTTTTGTTGGAACTTCCAGTATCATGGTGAATAAAAGAGGTGAGAGTAAACATCCCTGCTTGTTCCTGACTATAGAGGAAAGCTCTCAGGTTTTCCCTACTTAGAATAATATTAACTCTGGGTTTCTTCTAATGGCCTTTATTATGTTGAGGTACGTTTCCTCTAAACTTACTTTGTTGAGGGTTTTTATCATGAATTGATGTTGTACTTTATCAAATGCTTTTTTTGTTCTACTGAAATGATCATATGGTTCCTATCCCTTCTTTTATGAATGTGATGTATCACATTGATTGATGTGCGAATATTGAACTACGCTTGCAATCCAGCAATAAATCCCACTTGATGTGGTGAATGATTTTTTAAATGTATTGTTGGGTTGGATTTGGTTTAGTAGTATTTTGCTGAGGATTCTGCATCTATGTTCGGCAGAGATATTAGCCTGTAGTTCTCTTTTTTGTAGTTGTCTTTATCTGGTTTGGGTATCAGGGTAATGTTGGCATCAAAATGAATTTGAAAGTTTTCCTTCCTTTCTTATTTTTTGGAACAATTTGATAATAATAGGTATTAATTCTTCTTTAAGCTTTGATAGAATTCTCCTGTGAAGCCGTCTGGTCCTGGACTTTTGTTTCTTGGGAGTTTTTTTTGATTACTGACTCAATTTCTTTGCTGGTTATCAGTGTGCTCAAACTTTCTATTTCTTCATGTTTCAGTTTTAGTCATTTATATGTTTCCAGGAATGTATTCATTTATGAATACAACAACATCTAATTTGTTGGTACATAGTTTTCCGTAATATTTTCTTATAATTGTTTGTATTTCTGTGATGTTAGTTGTTATTTCTCCTCTCTTATTTGTGATGTTATTTATTTGGGTGCTTTCTCTTTTCTTTTTGAGAAGTCTGGCTAAAGGTTTATCAATTTTATTACTTTTTTCAAAGAACCAGGTCCTGGTTTCATTAATCTGTTCTATTGTTTTTCAGTTTCTTTTTTTTTTTCCATAATATTTTATTGTCAAATTGTTTTCCAGTTTTTCAGTTTCTATAATCATTTATTTATGCTTTGATCTTTATTATTTTCTTCCATCTGCTGGCTTTAGGCTTTGTTGTTCTTTTTTAATTCCTTTAAGTATAAGGTTAGATGGGTTTTTCTGAGATTTTTCTTGCTTCTTGAGTGGACATATATTTCTATATACTTCCCTCTTAAAACCACCTTTGCTGTATCTCCAAGGTTTTGGACAATTGTGTTTTCATTTCATTTGTTTACATGTATCTTTTTATTTCTTCTTTGAGTTCTAGATTGACCTATTGGTTAGTAGTATGTTATTTAATATCCATTATTTGTGGTCTTTCCAGATTTTTTTCTTATGGTGACTTACAGTTTCATAGCATTGTGGTCAGAAAAGGTGCAATCTTCTTAAATTGTTGAGGCCTGTGTTGTGACCTAACACATGATCTATTCAGAAGAATGTCTCATGTGCACTTGAAAAGAAAGTGTATTCTGCTGTTTTAGGATGAAACGTTCTGAACGTATATGTTAAGTCCAGCTGGTCCAGGAGCACCTGGGTGGCTCAGTTGATTAAGCCTCAGACTCTTGGTTTCAGCTAAGGTTGTGATATCACGGTTCGTGAATTCCGGCTCCACTGACAGTTGCGGAGCCTTCTTGGGATTCTCTGTCTCCCTCTTTCTCTGCACTTCCTTTGCTCTCTCTCTCTCTCTCTCTCTCTCTCAAAATAAGTAAATAAACCTTTTTTTTTTTTTTAATAAAAATAGCGCCTGGGTGGCTCAGTCTGTTGAGCGTCCGGCTTTGTCTCAGGTCATAATCTCTCAGTTTGTTAAGTGTGAGCCCCGCATCAGGCTCTCTGCTGACAGCTCAGAGCCTGGAGCCTGCTTCAGATTCTGTGTCTCCCTCTCTCTCTGCCCCTCCCCTGCTGGTTGTCCCTCTTTCTCTCTCTCTCTCTCTAAAATAAACATTAAAAAATTTTTTAATAAAAATAAATATTTTAAAAAAGCCCATCTGGTCCAGTGTGTCATTCAAAGCTATTATTCTCCTGTTGATTGTCTGTTTAGATGATCTGTCCATTGATGTAAGTGGGGTGTTAAAATCACCTATTATTATTGTATTATTATCTATTTTTTAATGTTTGTTATTGTTTTATATATTAGGGTACTCCGTTTCGGTGCATAAATATTTACAATTGTTATATCTTCTTGTTGCACTGCCACCTTTATTATGATATAGTGTCCTTCTTCATTTCGTTACAGTCTTTGGTTTAAGATCTAGTTTCTCTTGGGGCACCTGGGTGACTCAGTTGATTAAGTATCCAACTTCAGCTCAGGTCATGACCTCATGGTTTAGGAGTTCAAGCCTTTTGTCAGGCTCTGTGCTGACAACTCAGAGCCTGGAGCCTGCTTCAGATTCTGTCTCTCCCTCCGCCCGTCCCCCACCTCACACTCTGTCTCTCTCTCTCTCAAAAACATAAATATTTTAAAAGATTTTTAAAAATACATAAATTAAATAAAATATAGTTTTTCTGATATAAGGTATCACTACTCTGGCTTTCTTTTGACATTTGTTTGCACGATAAATATTTCTCCACCCTCTCACATTCAATATGCAGGTGTCTTTAGGTCTACAATGAGTCTCTTGTTGGCAGCATAGATGGGTATTGTTTTTTATCCATTCTGACACCCTATGTCTTTTTTTTTTTTTTTTTAAGATTTCATTTTTGGTGCACCTGGATGACTTAGCTGGTTAAGGATCCAACTCTTGATTTCAGCTCAGGTCATGGTCTCATCATTCATGAGATCAAGCCTCACATTGGGCTCTATGCTGACAACACAGAGCCTGCTTGGGATTGTCTCTGTCTCTCTCTGCCTCTCCCCCACTCACACTCTCCCTCTCTGTCTCTCTCTCTCTCTCAAAATAAATAAGATTTTATTTTTAAGTAATTTCTACATGTCACACGGGGCTCGAACTCACTTGATTGAGAAATCAAGAGTTGCTGCCCGCCAGGTACCCCTGACCCCCTATGTGTTTTGATTGGAGAGTTTAGTCCATTTACATTCAAAGTAATTATTGATAGATATGTATTTATTACCATTTTATTACTTGTTTTGTGGTTGTTTCTGGAGATTTTCTTCTGATCCTTTCTTGTTTTGACTTTTCAGAACATTGGAAGGTGCACACAACTGGAGCTAATTTTTTTTTTTTTTTTGTCACTTCAAAGCACCTATGGACAGTCCTTTGCTTTTCCAGACAAGAGTAAGCTTAGGAATGCTTTGCTTCATTCTAAGTCAGGCTGCCTGCAAATATAGACCCTTTCTTCTGCTGCCTGATTGCCAGTTACACTAAATACAGTATATGACAAGAGTTTATTAGTACTATACTGCAGTCAACATCCGTGCGAGCATACGCAAAGGTCCCCACGCAGAAGAGATTCCATTGAGCCAATAGACAGCAGTGATCCCATCAGTGAGAGTGGAAGTCATTCTACACAACAACCCTCCTCTCTCTTGTCTCCCTCACACCAGCCACAAAGGTTTTCAAAGGTATGTGCGGTTAATTTGTTTATTTTTATTTTTATTTTGTATTTTATTTATTTTTATTTTGTATTTTCTTTCTTATTTTATATTACAGTACTATAATCATTTTGGTAATATTTTTGGTTTGTGGAACGAATCATCTGAGTTTTCATTATTTCTTATGGGGAAATTCCCTTTGACAAGTGCCTTGGATTACAGGCATGTTTCCAGAATGAATTATTCTCACAAACCAAGGTTTTACTGTATTTATTTTTACTGCTTTTGTGTTTCCTGCCTTTCTACTGTCACTTTTGGTCTCTCCTTTCCACTCAAAGAGTCTCTTTAAATATTTCTCTCAGGGTTGGTTTAGTGATCACAAATTCCTTTAGTTTTTGTTTGTCTGGGAAACTCTTGATCTCTCCTTCTATTCTGAATAATAGGCTTACTGGATAAAGTATTCTTGGCTGCAGATTTTTCCCACTCAGCACTATGAATAAATCATGCCATTCTCTTCCAGCTTGCCAAGTTTCCGTAGTAAAATCTCATGCTAGTCTTATGGGCTTTCCCTTGTAAGTTACTGACCTTTTTTTTGCCCTACTGCTTTAAATTTTTTTTAACTTTATTCATTTTTGAGAGCCAGAGAGAGAGAGCACAGACGCAGGGGAGGGGCAGAGAGAGAGGGAGACACAGAATCCAAAGAAGGCTCCAGCCTCTGAGCTGTGAACACAGAGCCCGATGTGGGGTTTAAACCCACAAACCATGAGATCAGGATCTGAGCTGAAGTCAGAGGTTTAACCGACTGAGCCACCCAGGCGCCCCAAGCTCACTGACTTTTGAAATTCCAAACTTTAAGCCTCTTTGGTTGCAAGAACTCACAAAATTCAGCCCCTCTCATTTTCTAAGCCAATGACTATACTACAGGGAAATGTTTTCCTTGTGCATTCCCCTGTGTGCCCCCCTCCCTCACCCTTCTCTGAGACCACAGCTCCCTCCCTTCCACAATAGCCAGGATCTATTTCTCCCCTAAACACATCTCTTGCACTCCCTACCTTCTTGGATGTGGCCTCTTTTCTCCCTTTAGTTGTGGAGTTTGTCCTGTCAGTCTTCAGGTTGATTCCTTAGGTGATTGGGATGCTTTGATAGTTGCATAGTTGTATTTGTGGGACAAGGTGAGCCTAGAATCCTCCTACTCCACCACCATCTTCCTGTCTGTCTCTATATCAGTGATATTTTTGTGTGTCTTTTTGTTCTGTCTTAGTAAGATAGAACAAATTACAAAGAGGAGAGTTCAACACTCCAAGTAGAATTCTAGATTCATCTATCTCTTTCTTTCAGTTGTGGTTTTGCTAGGCTTCACAGAGCCTTGTAAGTGTGCATGAGTCCCCGCCTCAGCCAATGAGCCGAGAAAGCTACCACGTGAACATTTCCGGCTCCTCTCTCCTCTCCTGCCTCCCAGGACAGTGTCTCCTCTTTTGTTCCTTGTCCCACAAACTCCAAACTTCTCAGATGCTCCAGAAGCCCCTTGGTCTTGACTTGGGCTCTGTGTTCTGCAGTGTGGAGAATGCCCGCAGGCATAAATCGGAGGAAAATGTGGAGCACGCCTCACTTACTTTCCTCTTTTTGAGGAGCATAGCCTGTGCCATCTGTTGTCTGGTGCCTAAAAACAGCTGTTTCATACCTTTTTTTTCAGCTTTAGAATCACTTATGGTAGAAAGGAAGGAATAGAACCAGTCACTCCTTCAGACTGTAAGTTATGTAACACACATAAATGCTGTATATTATTACCAATAGAAGTTAATGCTATTTGTACATTTAGGTTTTTTTTTTTACTTATTAAAATCTTTTAATAGCAAAACTAAAACATATTTAGGAGGAAGAAGATAAAAAAGAGTAGAAAGCATAGCTTGCTGCTAGTTCTAAGTTGTTGCCCAATGATTACACTCCTGTTTGACATGAGTAGCCCTATAGGATAGTGAGTTAGTAAGAAATGGGATGTAGAATCAGGCAAATCTGAATTCAAAGCCTACCTCACCGCTAGCAATCTGGGGAACTTTGTGCAAGAGATGAATTTTCTCCAGACGTTAGTTTAAATTAATAATAATATTATTATAATATTATAGTAGTGTCAACAAACCCTCTTGTATTTAAACAGTTACTTCTTATCATAATTTCTTGAGATGTTGAGGAAGATGTTTTACAATTGTTGTAACCCACCAAGATCGAACTCACTCAGGCAGCAGATAGTTTTAGAGAGCTTTATTACAGATTTTATTTACGGCCAGGCCAAACCTGATCTAACCTGATCTCCCTGGTGTTAAGGAGCAAAGAACGGCCCCGAACAAAGGCAGCAGTGAGCTTATATGGACTTTAGCAAGGCAGCAAACATCATCTAGTTAACCAATTAAAGTTCACAGCATTTCTGGACACCCAGTCACACTTTTACAAACAGACAGTAGTTCTGGTGGGACCCTATCAGTTTTGAAGGTCTTTGTCTTAAGAGGGTCTTGAAATGACCAGTTATAGTCAAACACTGCAGGTTCTGTGAGATAGTGATTCCGTGACTTCCCACACGTATGCTTTGCCTGGTCAGCTTCAAATGGGGTGGTGGGAGTGCAATTTACGACCTAAGTTGTCTGTTTAGAAAGCAGGCAAATTTACAGGCAAGGTTAGCACCTTCTGATAATTCCAACTGAGAGCCACATAGCGGTCACCACGTAGTTAGTCAGAACAGTGAACAGAGAGATACATTTGCAAAGCGATGTACAGAAGCCAAAATAGCAAGTTAATGATTTTCAATTTTTTGCTCAGTTTGCTAACCTACAACACAATGATTAGAAAATTCCAGCCACCAGGCCAGGTAAGCCCTGATAGTAACAGAATGCCTAAAAGACCACACCCCTTTCCCTGCCCATGATCATATGCTGAACACATGCGGACCCCAACCTATGATCCCGTGCTCTTTGCCTATTTTCTTGCCTGAACATCTTCCTATAAAACCCTAGGTGTCTATCTTGCCAGCGGAGAGGTCAATTGTTAAGGCTTGAGCCTGCTACCTGCGCTGGTTTCCATTATTCAGAATCAATGTCTCCCTTTCTCTTTTCCAAACCCTCATCTCTTGAGTTATGGGCTTCTTTTGTAAGGAGTTTACCCAAGCTTTTTTGGCAACAGTGTTGGCAAACCCCGCTGGGAACTGTGCTTTTGATATGTCCAGCCCTTTCAGGATTCTTCTGGACGGGGCAGGTGGCCACAGCAGTGCACCAGGAATCACACGTTCGTTTCCCAAGGTCGTGGTTATGACAGATCATTTGGTAACAAAAGTACCTAGTTGCTAGGGTTGTTTAGAACACTCAATGTACCAAATGAAAGCCTGGGCCTTAGAAGCACTTGATAAGTGATTGTTTCCACTTTCAGTGAATTAATGTAGTTTATGGGGAACTCAGTCCTATTCCATATTTTTTACCCCCACCTACCTACCAAGCAAACAAAAAGCCCTACTCATACAAGGGTGTTAACATGTGTTGGAGAGCTGTGGAGAGGTATAAGATTTTGTTCTATGACCTCACCCTGTTGATAGGAATGCTAGAATGCTATCAGCCAGGCATGCCTGGGCCCCTCACTCACTGTCAGTAAGGTCTGTGGTGAGCCCCTGCAGATGTTTCCCAGCAAAGCCAATGGTGACCGGACTGGCCCTTGTGGTTCTTATTATGATTGCAAAATGCTTCTAAGCAAAAAACCATCAGGAAAGTTTGAGAAACAAGATTTATTACAGAAGGGAACATGGCATGGCTGAGGGTCACACAGAGAGGTCACAGTAGCTAAAGAGAGAGGGGAGCAAGCTAGGACCACTAGGACCTGGGACTTGGCCTTTATTAGGCTGGAAGCTGGGGTGTGTAGGCTCTTGTGGGTTCACTATTGGTGAAATTAAAATATAAGAGCAGAAGCTGGGGTGTAGGAAGGAAATAGTGGGGTCCCTCAAGTGAGTGATTATTAGGTTATCCAGGGCTTTTTTTTTTAATGTTTTATTTATTTTCGAGAGAGAGAGAAAGCATGAACAGGGGAGAGTCAGAGAGAGAGAGAGGAAGACAGAGAATCTGAAGCAGGCTCCAGGCTCTGAGCTGTCAACACAGAGCCCGATGCGGGTCTCCAACCCACGAACCGTGAGATCATGACCTGAGCCAAGGTCGGACGCTCAACCGACTGAGCCACCCAGGTGCGCCCCATTCAGGGCTTTCTAGTAGGAAACTTCATGGGCAGAGTTGACAGTTTATCTAATTGTTTTACTCATAGCTGTGACAGAGCTGGTAATATGTTTATTCCAGAGGAATGTCTTCGGAATGGATCCCTCCACAATCAAAACTTAATGTCAGGCACTTACAATAATAAAGCTTAATGTTAGGCACTTAGAAAACAAATTTCATCACAGAAAATGAACACTATAAAACTGAGTGTTAGACACACTCTGCTCCTTAAAGTTTCCTTCAATCAATTTCAGGGGCCTTGAATTCCAGCCTATCACCCTGTTACTGAGTCCTTACTCAACCCTCTTTTATCCCTCCCTCCACGTAAGGTTAAAATCAGTGGGAGTGAGAAAGTCACAAAACAGAGAGACTGGGAAAAGAGATCAGAGCACCCTTTATTAAAGAGCTCTTGGGCGAGGTTCCATGGCAGCAGGCAGAAAGTTCCAAAATGGTGGTCTGTTGGCCATCTTGGTATTGTTCAGTGGGATGGTCTGTCAGCCATCTTGATGTTCCTTTCCCGAGCCCACCAAACCTATCATCCACCTCCTAATTTCTGTTCCTTTCCAGTGCACAGACTTTTTTTTTTTTTTTTGAGAGAGAGAGAGAGAGAGAGAGAAAGCGTTCACACACAAAAGCAGGGGGAGGGGCAGAGGGAGAGAGGGAGAGAAAATCCCAAGTAGGCTCTATGATCAGTGCTGAGTCCAACTCCAGGCTTGATCTCAGGATCAGGAGATCATGATCTGAGTCAAAAGCACAAGTCGGACACTTAACTGACTGAGCCCCCAGGCACCAGTGCACAGAAGTTTAAACCACACTTTCTATCCATAAAATTTTTTCCAATATAAAAACTGCTTTTCTTCCAACAGGATTTTTGTCTCTGCTGTTTATGTAGCACTTTTTACCGCACCCATTACATTTGGTTTATATTTTGGAGTTCTACACAAGAATTTCATTTGAAAAATGACATTCACTGTCAGGAATGGGGAGAAAGTTTTAAAATAACTTTTATGGACCAATCCAAAAAAGTAACGAAGAAAATGTAGTGTATGCCTGAAATAATGTTGTGTGAACCAGACGAACATCATCTTAGACAATATGATGACTGTTCTGAAACTTGATGCCTTCTAGAGACAAACGCCACTGTCCACATTCTTCCTTTTGTTTAACCACACCCTTAGACACACCCTTGGGGCATCCTGGATCTGCTCTGGAGATAGCAGGTGTTGTTTGTTTGTTTGTTTTTGAATTTTTTTAAGTTTATTCATTTATTTTGAGAGAGAGAAAAAGAAAGAGTTTCATTCAGGCTCTGTGCAGAGCCCACCTAGAGCCTCAACTCATGAACTGTGAGATCATGACCTGAGCTGAAATCAAGAGTTGGACTTTCAACAGACTGAGCCACCTAGGCACCCCTGGAGATAACAGTTCCTACAGGAGGTGGGGTTTGGAAATGTATTCATCATAGAGCTCAGCTGATAGAGCGGAGGACTGTAGGCTGGATGTGTGTGGAAATGTATTCATCTTGTAGGTGCCAGACACATGCTTCTAAGTAAGTCCCCTTAATAAGCCATTTTTTGTCCGCCTTTCTCTTCAGTCTTACACCTCCTTTAGACTTTGGCCTTTGGAGGTCATTTTGCACATACCTTCCTTTTGTGGAACAACTGTAGAGGTAAATTCAAAGTTTCCTGAGAATGACAGACCACACTGATCTGGTACTCAGTTCTGCTATGCGGAATCATATATCATGTAAAAAAAAATAGCAAAGGATGTCAAGAATGCACCATAATCTTTGCAGAGGCTAAGAAAATATGGTACCAGTATGGCACATATCTACAGAGCTGATTAACGTTCTCTAAAGCAGAAGTGATCTTTAATGGCTTCAAAGTCCAAGGCATGGCATTTTTAGAGCAATGAAAGAACCTCCATTGTAAGCTAATTCAATCTCTTCACTTTACGGGTGAGTAAACTAGGCCACCACCTAATTAATAACAGAGCTGCGCTGAAAGTTGAGATTTCCTGACTCCAAGAGCATTCCAGTGTCCATGACATCATGGCTGCCGTACAGTCAATATCAGTAAAAGCCTCCAGGTGCATGTGATAAGACCTCAGAAAATCTAGAAGTCACTGTGAAGAGGGGAAAAGGAGTGTTCGGTCTGAGAACACTTTGTTCAAGTTACTATACCTTCTGCTATGGTCTGAATGTTTGTTTACCTCAATGTTTGTGCAAATCCATATCTGAGAAACTATCCCCCAGAGTGATGGTATTAGGAGGGGGAACGCTGGGAAGTGATGAGGTCCTGAGAGCAAAGCCCTGATGAATGGGCCTAGAGCCCTTATGACAGAGGCCTAGAGAGAAAGGGGTTTTTTTCCCCCATTCTCCCACGTGAAGTTACAAGTGAAAAGCTGGCACTCTAGGAAGTGGGTCATCACTGGACACCAGATCTGCTGGCGCCATGATCTTGGACTACCCAGGCTCCAGAGCTGTGGGAAGTAAATGCTTATGATTTATAAGTCACCTGGTCTATGGTCTTTTGTAACCTCAGTCCAAACAGCCTGAGGCAGCTTACCTTTTTTGGCCAAGTTAATTCCTCTATAAAAGGAGGCCTCATTCAAGTGGCTATTTTGAGGATATTTTAATGTTTGTTTTTTTTTGTGTGTGTGTGTGGTTTTTTTTTTTTTTTAGAGACAGAGAGAGACGGAGTGAGCAGGGGAGGAGCAGAGAGAGAAGGAGATGTAGATCTGACGTAGGCTCCAGGCTCTGAGCTAGCTGTCACCACAGAGCCCGATGCAGGGGTGGAACCCGTGAACCATGAGATCATGACCTGAGCCCAACTGGACGCTTAACCAACTGAGCCACCCAGGCGCCCCTATTTTGGGGATATTTTAAAATGTAATAATGCAGGCTCTCAGCATGGACCCACTGCACTGGTAAAGTCTGTGAGCCTGAGTTTAGGCCCTGGCGAGCCTAAGCCTGTAATAATGCCCTTTGCTTTTGCATGTGTGAAAAAAAAATAAAATGTAATAATACATACGCGATCTCCATCACCATGTCTGCAATGCAGTTGGCGCAAAATGAACGCTAGTATCCTCCCTTTTCTTAGTCACACCAGCATGCACGCTGGATTCAAGGCCAAATAATGTCAACTAAAAAAAACAAAACCAAAAAACAAGCCCCAGTAGCTGAGAGACCATGAAATACGGAAGAGTTTTTGTTGGTGCACTTCATTGCAATGAAGGCAGGCTGCAGCACGGAGGAAGGGTACGTGCCGGGCCCAGCCTGGTTTCCAGCCCGCACATCCTTCATCCTGGCTCCCTACTCATGTCCCGAGGGCAGGCGCAATTCTTCCTCCAGTTCCCAGAACCAATCTTGGTCGGGGCCTATTGCCCCATATCTGGCTTCTAGTCTAATTCTGACCTATTGCCCAAGCCTTGATGGCTGGATATCAGTGTGCTGTCCTATTTGCTTCCCTGCCCTACTGACCTGATTTCTATGTTTCCTGACCTCATCATTCTTCTGTACACACGTGATAGGAAACCCCTGACCTTGTCACACTGGCTGCTCTTGCAAGCCAAAAATCACAATGTTTGCCTGGAATATAATGTCTTCCCAGAAGGCCATGTGTTTGTTACCGTGCCATCTTGTCCCTAACCTATGTCTAGATAATCTAAGGAAAGGGCTGCCTGGGTGGTTCAGTTGCTTAAATGTCCAACTTCAGTTCTGGTCATGATCTCACGGTTCATAGTTCAAATCCCGCATCAGGCTCTTTGCTGATAGCTCAGAGCCTGAAGCCTGCTTTGGATTCCTTGTCTCCCTCTCTCTGCCTCTCCCCACTCTCTCTCTCCCTCCCTCTCTCTCTCTCTTTCTCAAATATAAATAAGCATTTAAAAATTAAAAGAAAATTATCCAAGGAAAGGGAGTGGTGACCTAACAGGTTCTTGCCTGCAAACTCTGGGAACTTAGAGACAGAACATGGTAAGGGCCCGGTCATCCCTTGCAATGTTCAGGAGAAAAGTCCATAAGCCCTTCCTGTTTCTGAAGGACTAACCCTGTTATTACCTTTCCTGAGACTTGGCTGTTTAGATCTGCCTTCTCTTGAGAGTTTCCACAATTCATCTAATTTTTGCTTAAGTGATAGAAGATCCGTTTCTGGTGCTTGCCTCCACATGAGCCTTATCCAGCCTACATCTCAATTGTTGACTATTTATCTGAACTCAGTGTGACCTGCCGTCAGTCCAGGACCTCACTTTCAATCAACTTGCCCAGCCAGGTTGTCTTAAAGCATAAAAATACAACTAGTCTTTCTCATTGAGATTTGCCCCCAGCTTCTTCATAGAATCATTATTTTTAGAACTTACTCTAGTAATAGTTATTTCTTTGGTCATATGCATTGTTTTATCTGCCCACCCATCTACTCAGCCATCGGTAGGGAGTATCCACCACACACAAGGCACTGTCAATGGGTCTGGGGTTACAGAAACATAGCAGATAGCATTCCTGGTTTTCAGCATCATAGACCAGTGAAGGTAACTGCCATATCAATAAGTAACCTTGGCACAAAGGCCTAAGAACTATAATGGAGGTACAAATATGGGCCATGAAAGCACTGAGTTGGGAGCAAATGGCTATCTTCACAAAAGGGGTCAGGAAGGCTTCACACAGTACCTGATGTTTAAACTGAGTATTGGAGAGGGGAGCCTGGGTAGCTCAGTTGGTTGAGCACCAAAATCAGGTGCTCAGGTCATGATCTTATGGTTCATGGGTTTGGACCCGTGTCAGGCTCCAGAGCCTGGAGCCTACTTTGGACTCTGTCTTCCTCTCTCTCTGCCCCCCTCTCACTTGTGTGCTCTCTCTGTCTCTCTCTGTCTCTTTCTCTCTCAAAGGTAAATAAATAAACACTTAAAAATAAAATAAAATGAGTTTTGGAGAAAAAATAAGTTCCCCAAGGGAAAAAGATAGTACTGCTTTAAGAAAACACTGTAAGAATGACAAATTTGTTGATTATTTAACCTTGCCATCCCACTTCTTGGATTTATCCTACAGAAATATATGTGCATGCAACAAATGACTTATATATAAGATTAACAATTGCACCATTGTTTGTAAGAAGTTGAAATTATAAACAGTCCACATGTAGGGGCACCTGGGTGGCTCAGTGTAAGCATCCAACTTGGGCCCGGGTCAGGATCTCATGGTTCCTGAGTTCAAGCCCCACACTGGGCTCCGTGCTGTCAGTGCAGATCCCCACTTTGAATCTTCTGTGCCTCTCTCTCTGCCTCTCCTGCACACATGCATGTGCACACATGCAGTCTCTCTCAAAAATAAACAACAAAATCCATGTATACATTAATCAGCTCTGTTTAAATAAATATGGCATATTTGCTTGGTGGAAGACTATGCAGCTATAAAAAAGAATAAAGCAGCTCTCTGAAAGCTCTTTAATATTAAACATCTTTAAGATATAGGGCTAAGTAAAAAAAAACCAATAGCAACATTTAAAACAGTACTGCCTTTTTAAAAAATGGGGTAAAATAAGAATATACATTTGCATTCACATTTATATGAAAATGCTGGTGGCAAGATGGCAGAGAAGTAGGGAGTTCTGTACTTCCCACCCGCATCTCTCAAACAAAGAAGGACTCTGAACCGCAAGAGTCTGGGAGGAAAAGAGATGAAGTCCATTATATGAAAAAGCTATACGCATAATATACATCAGATAAAAATGGTTACTATTGGGCATGGGGACATTTTTCACTTAACACTTAAATTTTATTAACTAAAATATTATCTATTAAAAATGTGAATAATTTTTCAAAGAATATGGTGCAGGGAAACATACAGGATTGGATACACGGCTCAAAGACCACTTTTTTTTTTAACTGCTCCATGACTCAGAAACTTGCTGGCAAAAGAAAATCAGAAGAGAATATTTTGTTTCAGCTCCCTCTTAGGTGGGTAGTGATACTCAAACAGCAATTATATAATATGACAATAGGTACATTTAAAAACACAAACATGAGTGGAGACTTAGGGCTAGTGAGAGAGTAAAACATTGTTGGCAGAGAAGCCGACCATCTAGATTTGGAAGCAGAATTTTGATTCCTTCTTATGTGGGTGTATTCATTCAATTTAATAACATTCCTTCTGCCTTATTCCTGAAAGGATATGAAGGCTTTTCATTTAAAACCCTGGAAAAATAAAGCAAATATAATTGTGTTTCCTAAAGTCATCTTCCGATTAAAAAATAGTCTTCTGAAAGTTTGAACTTTAGAAGTCTCCCCTGTGGAGAGTATAGGATACAAGACAGAAAAGTCTTGATTGACCCTGGGCAATCGGCCAGTGAATATCCTCAGACTGGCTGTTTATATATTTTTTCCAACCTTTCAAGCCTCAGTGCACTCTTCTTCAACAGAACATAATCCTCGCTTAGCCTGTTCATGCCATCTGATTAGTAGAAAATTCATTCAGACACTCAACTGAAAGAAAATGAAATTACATAAAATCAGTGTCATTCAAATTAGAACATCCCCTAACGTTTACCGTTACCTGAGAGTTCAGTCTTAAGTTTAATGATTTCCAGATTTTTGTTTTCAGTTCTTTAAAGGATGACCAGATTTGGGGGGATTGGGTCATTCTGCCAAAACTCAAGAGGATCTCGGTTGTTGTAGACAGCTGTTGCTTTTGTCTGTCCATTAGTGCCTCCCTTCCTTTCGGAAATTATTCTTCTCCAGTCCACTTGCCTACTAACTTGGATTTGGATTCCCATGGAGCTGCCAATCACGGAATCTCATACGTGGCCACAGGATAGCCTACATCTGGCCAAACATAATAGCTCCTTCCTCTATTGAACCAGAACCCAGTTACTGGTTCAAAGGAACGGTGACACTGTTTGGTGGGCGTGTATTCCAAGTGGGATGAATCATCCTCTTGGGTTGTTGTATGGAGCGAGGTGAGAGGGAGCCTTGCCTTTCAGATCACAAAAGCTGGAAAAATATAAATATGACAGCCAGTGGCCATATAAACTATATGTTAATATTATAAATGTTAATTTATTTGAGAGAGAAAGTGTGAGCGGTGCAGGGGCAGAGAGAGAGAGAGAGGATATAAAGCAGGCTCTGTACTGATAGCAGAGAGCCCCCCATGCCAGGCTTGAACCCACAAACCATGAGATCATCACCTGAGCTGATGTCAGATGCTTAACCTACTGAGCCACCCAGTTGCCCTGTGAATATTATAAAAATTGGAAAGCTACTAAAAAAGTTTTAAAAGTCATTTGGGTTGTTACCATTATGTGTGATTAAAAATTTTTTAGTACTGGGTGCCTGGGTGGCACAGTCAGTTAAGCATCCAACTCTTGATCTCTGCTCAGATCATGATCTCACAGTTTTAGTTCGAGCCCCAAATCAAGCTCTGGGCTGATGGCGCAGTGTCTGCTGGGGATTCTATCGCTCCTTCTCTCTGAAGGAGCAAATCCCCCTCACCCCCCATTTGTGTGCACTCTCTTTCTCTCTCAAAGTAAATAAACTTTAAAAATTAGTGCTATGATTTTGCTTTTCAATTAAAAAAAGGAAAAAGAAAACTTCATGGGGATGTATAAAAATATCAAATCGCTATGATGTACACCTGAACCTAATAGGATATTGTATGTCAATTATACTTCAATTAAATGCGTGCGCACACACACACACACACACACACACACACACACACACATACACACACATGATAACAGTCTGATTAAACTTTTGAGGGAGTAAAGTATACAGGACGACTTCGAGAATTTGGTACAGATTGGCGTGAGAAAGCCTTCAAAAACTAAAGAATTTTAGTTGTACCTTAAATGGACGAACAGAGGAAAATGGTGACTACATTTTGTGCAGAAGAGAGAGCAAGTAAGAAGTCTGACCTGTCGGGAGGAAGGAATGGGTGTCCGTAGAAGTGAAGCGGGTCGAAATCATGAGTCCTGTGGGAGGGTTTCAAGACTGAGGGAGGGGCGGGGCGGCGCAGAGTCGAGGGCAGAGGGAGCACCTCCGCAGCCGCCCCCAGCCCCGGGCAGTAGGGAGTCGAGGGGCAGCAGGAACAGGCCTGGAGTGACTCGCCTGCCGCAGACTCACAGGCACCAGACATAACTACATTCCTAACTGCCTTGTGTCGGTGGAAATGAACTCTGTGTACGCCCTTCCACCCCCCAGCAGCCCATCCCCATGGCCTCAGCTGGTTAGAACAGACATGGAGGTAGGACAGGGCCATCTGGATGCCCACCAATGGCCTAGCCTGGCCTGGTGCGCGGGGTTTTTCCCAAACAGGGAGAAGAGGGCCAGTCCTCTCCTCGCTCTTTCTGCCGCTGGTATTTGCTTTCTCCGTCTCAGGAGAGCCAGAGAAAAGTTTCTTATAGCTCGGGGGGCTGATGTGAATGGTTATAAAGTAGGCTGTAGGCCAGGCTTAGGGTTTCCAGAAAAAATAAGAGTTAAATTTGAACTTCAGGTCAACAATAACAGCAACCATTTTTTACTACAAATATGTACCAGGTAGGGCTCGAGACATACATATACTCAAAAGTCATTTGTTCATTATTTATAGCTGGATGTCAAGTGTAACTCAGTGTTCTTTTTCATTTGCTAAATCTTGCAACCCTATCAGGTATCCTTTAGCAGCATGAGAGTATGAAGTCTACTGAGTGTTAAAAAACAAAATTCAACCAAATAAATGTAAGGCTCTATTTGGCTTTAATTAAACAATTTATGAATAGGGCAGCCTTCCACCCAGCAAATAGAAGGGAGATCCAAAGGGTTGTATGGAATGAAAGGTTTTAATAAGAAGAAGGGCAAGGCAAGAAAGTTATTAGCAAAAGATGGGGCACCTAGGTGGCTCAGTCAGTTGTGTCCAAGTTCAGCTCAGGTCATGATCTCACAGGTCATGAGTTCGAGCCCCATGTGGGCTCTGTGCCTACAGCTCAGCCTGGACCCTGTTTCAGATTTTGTGTCTCCCTCTCTCTCTGACCCTCCCCTGCTCTCTCTCTCTCTCTCTCAAAAATAATAAAATAAACATAAAAAAAGAGTAAGTTACTAGCAAAAGAAGAGAAAGCATTGTTTCAGGCAAGATAACCTTCCCTTACTGGGAGGGGCGGCGGGGTCTTGATGAAGAAGACCCCTGTGACACATGACCTCATTGCTGTGGATCAGAAAATTCCTGACTGACCAGTTAAGAATACACTTCTGGGGGGAGGTGAAAAGTACAATTAGGTTAGGCGTTAAGCCTGGTTTATTGACTTGGGGTCTTAGCCATTTAGAGCCTGTGGTTTTCTTTTAACTGGGGCAAAGCAGTGCAGATCTCTTTTTCTGCCCTAAGGAGACTCTGCCTCCGCTGCTGGTGTGTCTCTTGTCCTCTCTCTGTTGGAGGCCCACTAAGCCACCGGAGAGCACTTCCGGTTCCTTCCTGGGAATGTTAGCGGCCGGTCTTCCCTCACCAGACACACTGTCCTGTGAGTGAGCTGCCCGCTTTCATCACCGCAGAGGCAGGCTGCAACTGTGCCGGACTCTATCCTCCTACACACCACGGAAAACCTTCCAGGCTAGGTCTTCAAAAGGAGGGAGTCATAAATGCCCCCTCTCTGTCCTTCTTCAACCTCTCTCCAGCTAATGCAGTCTGTCTTTGAAGGCCCCAGGTGGGTGTCCCCATGCCCACCTGTCCCTCAGGAAAACCCTGCCCTCCCGGTAGGACCTTCCTCCCTGCAGACTTTTGTAGGGATTCGCAGACTTGAGCATCTGAGAGGCTGTGCTTTGCTTAGTCACAGCTGACTCTGGGAGGGTGAGGATCATCCCCGGTGTTTGATGTATTTGACATCCTTAGAAATGTACCTAGAAAGTAATGCACACCTCTCTGAGGTGAATAGTTTTTTCTCAACTACAATGTCTAATCACATACAAGGGAAAGATATTCTTCCTGGAAATGGTACATATGTGACAAGTTGCCAAAGAGTAATTGTGTTGAAAAAGAGTAGCTTCTGTCCCCTGGACCTAGCTCACATGACCAGAGATGTAGATGGCTCTCTGTACCATCCTCCTGCCAGCTCTAATTAGATTCTTCTTCATTATATATCTCTTCCCTTCTAACCCAGCTCGACTAGAAGGTGAAAGGTCTCCCAACAATTTAGCAGTCTACGGAGGGAGGAGGTGAGAACTGCCTGATGGAGAGGAAAGGAATGGGAGGAAGTGCACAGGGAAAGCCAACATGCCACAAGAGAAAATGTAGTGTTGATTTCTGGTATCAGATCCTATGTTTTGGATTTCCATAAAACCTCTACATATGGGTTTTTTTTTAATGTTTATTTTTAAGAGAGAGAGAGACAGAGTGTGAATGGGAGAGGGGCAGAGAGAGAGAGGGAGATGCAGAATCCACTAAGCAGGCTCTAGGCTGTGAGCTGTCAGCACAGAGCCTGTTGCGGGATCCAACCTCACCAACCATGAGATATGACTTGAGCTGAAGTTGTACAGTTAACCGATTGAGCCACCCAGGTGCCCCACCTCTATATATGTTTATAAAAAATAAATTCAGCAACCACTTCCATCTATGAAAGGGGTTGGCCATTTTCTGTGAAGGGCCAGATAGTAAATATTTCAGGTTTTACAGGACATACAGCCTCCAGCAACTACTCAACGCTGCCATTGTAAAAACAGCAGTAGGCAATATGAAAATGAGTCAGCATGACTGTGTTCCAATACAACTTCACTTACAAAAACCAATCACAAAACCATTCTCCAATAAAAGAAAGCAGGTCTCTTCAGGAGAGATGGCTTATTCTAGGAACTGGGCAGGGAATGTAGGAGTCAGGAGTATCTTGTAGTGCCAGAAAGTAGGGAGGTGCTCAGAAAACAAGAAGACAGGGAGCATGTGAAAGGGACAAAGGAGCCAACCTGAAAGAGCTCCCTATTGTCAAAGCTAGAACAGTTAAGCAACAAAATAAGTAAGTACAGTAAAACTTTGGAATGGGAGTAACTTGTTCTGTGAGTGTTCCACAAGACGAGCAAACATTTCTAATAAATTTTAACTTGATAAACAAGTGATGTCTAGCAATATGAGTAGTATGCGACATTGAACGTCACATAGTCAAAAATAAGCCAATGGTTCTTCTCTCTCTCTCTCTCTTTTCCACTGCAGGATTGTGGTTAATGTCAACACAATGTCACATTTCTGCAAAATCCTCGATAGGAGGCAAAAGCATCATTGGATAACTGCACAAAAAGAAAAAGAATCCATTGAGCCAATAGATAGCAGTGAATCCGTCAGTGATAGTTGTCCTACACAATAACCCTTCTTTCTCAACTCCCGCACAGCAGCCATGAAGGTCTTCAAAGGTAAGTGGGGTTAATTTGTTTACTTTTCTTTATATTTTGTATTCTTTATTTTTTAATGTTTATTTATTTTTGAAAGACAGAGCATGAGCAGGGGAAGGGCAGAAAGAGAGAGGGAGACACAGACTCTGAAGCAGGCTCCAAGCTCTGAGCTGTCAGCACAGAGCCTGAAGCGGGGCTCAAATTCATGGACCGCGAGATCATGACCTGAGCCAAAGTTGACTGCCCAACTGACTGAGCCACCCAGGTGCCCCTGTATTTTCTTTATTATTTCATATTATATTACAGTATTGTAATCATGTTTATATAAATATTTTTGGGTTGTGGAACCAATCATCCAAGTTTCCATTATTTCCTATGGGGAAATTCACTTTGATATACAAGTGCTTTGGATTACAAGCAGGTTTCCAGAACGAATTTTGTTCACAAACCAAGGTTTTACTGTACTTTTAAAATGAAGGGTGTTTTTGGTCATTCATGTATGGTGAAGGCTAACAGATCAGGAGTCAGAGAGGAGGGGCACGCCCCACCACAGGGGCCACACAAGAAAGCACCAGTGTTGACCAGGAGGCCAAAGAAGCAAGGAGGAAATGTGGGCAAGAGCCCTTAATGGGGCTTCTGCAGGAAAGAATATGTAAGGCAGGATAAGTAGGTTTTGGAGCAGCCAGTTTAAATAATTTCAGTGGCCATGGGGCATAAGGGCTGCCCATAATACCTGGACCTGGCTAATCAGGGCAGGGCAATAGTAGTCCTGAGTGTGAGAACCCACCAGAGGAGGTGGTGGGATGACAAGGCGGCTCTGGAGTGGTTGGTTTGCATTTGAAAGAATATTTGTTTGCAGGGGCACCTGGGTAACTCAGTCGATTAAGCATCAGACTCTGGATTTGGGCCCAGATCATGATCTCTTGGTTCAGGAGCTCTGTGCTGAGGGCCCGCAGAGCTTGTTTTGGATTCTCTGTCTTCCTCTCTCTGCCCCTCCCCACCGTGCACACATGTGCTCTCTCTCAAAAACAAACATTTTAGAAGTTCTTCCATCTAGACACTTAAGCCTGTATCCCCCTCTTTTGTTCTCTCTCTCTTCTCTCAACTCAGCAACATGAGCGCAGATCCAGCTCAGCCCCAATGCCCGCCTTGCCCCAAAGCGCCCGATTCTAGGGACGCTTCTCCATTGCCTGAGATTTATGGGCCTCAAGAAAATTATGCATCCTTGCAAATGTCATCTGCTGAGACAAACCACACGGAGACCATCTCTCCTCTTCCTGCCTCCAGGGATCTGCTTCAGGACAGCCTGGATTCTTCCACCAGTCCCAGAGTAAAAGTGCTACCCACTTCTGCAGAGGAGATCACCGTGAAGAAGGAAGATCCAACTCTGGGCAAGAAACAGAAGATCAGAACCGTCTTCTCTCAGACCCAGCTATATGTACTCAATGATAGATTTCAGGGACAGAAATACCTCAATCTCCAGCAGATGCAAGAACTTTCCAACATTCTGAACCTTAGCTATAAGCAGGTCAAGACCTGGTTCCAGAACCAGAGAATGAAATGTAGAAGTGGCAGAAAAACAACTGGCCAAAGAATCACAACAGTGAGACTCAAAAGGGCTCTGCAACTCCAGAGTACCCAGGCTTCTATTCCTACCACCAGGGATGCCTGATGAACACTGCTGGAAACCCTCCCATATGGGGCAACCAGACCTGGAACAGTCAGACTACTGTCCCCAAGCCTGGAACGGCCAGCTGCACAACTGTGGAGAGGAATTTCTGCAGCCCCAGGTCCAGTTCCAGCAAAATCCTATCAGCAATTTGCAGTCCACCCTAGAAATGGCTGGGGAAAGCCACAGTGTCCTGCAGCAAACCACTAAGTATTTTAGTGCCCAGCAAATAATGGATTTCTTCCCAAATTATTCTGAACATATAGCCTGAAGATGCGAGGCAATGAGTATATTACTCAATCTCCATTTGGCCTGTGGCTGTATTACTTCTCCTAGGATTTGTCTGTTAGGGTTCTGTATCTCTGCCTTGATATTCTGTTTTTTATTATGTTTATTCCATCAA
This sequence comes from Suricata suricatta, assembly GCF_006229205.1. NCBI lineage: Eukaryota > Metazoa > Chordata > Mammalia > Carnivora > Herpestidae > Suricata > Suricata suricatta. The sequence goes on along the minus strand of NC_043712.1, from coordinate 52,018,379 downwards.
TCAAGGTGGTAGGAGGAGTCTGATCAAATAGTAGCTTTGGCTGCTATGCACAACATGCTAAAAGATGTTTCTGGCTGTAGATAACTAGACATAATACTAATTTGGATATCTTTAGGCTCCAGAATTGAACCTCAAGAGTAGGAAGTAAACAGAAAGACACGGGATGAAGGATTATTTGTATTTTCTGAGGTTGGGAGACTTGTTAACAACCTCAGTTGTTAAGGTGGAGAGTCAAGTTATAATGTGTGTCACTGATTTCCTCTGCCCCCGCCCCCTGCCCCCGTGCTGGTTTAACTACAACTCCTAACTTGTTCATTATTCTAGTAGTTGTAGAAAGTGGTTTTATATTTTTAATGTATCATCATAATAGAAGCAGTTTGGCCGGTGGTTTATAGGTTAAGGTACAAATAAATACCAACTTTATCTTAGGATGATGCCAACCTCATACATGAAAATTAGACAATGTCCCAAGCTTCCTTCAACAAAAATGGCAGCTTTTCCAAATCTCTTCTTCACATCCACACTGCCTACAACCAAAGGGGGCTGAACATTTTCTGATATTTTTCTTCAGTTCATATTTTCTTCCAGTAGCCATTCTTACTCTCTTTGCTCACTCACAAGGAACAGTACAGATACACTAAAGCAATTTGTTGGGGGCAATTTAAGAATAAAAAGAAGGTCATTATGCAAATACACATTAACTGTTATTCAACCTTGAAAAGCATTATTGCTTAAAATGAAAGGGAATGCTAGATTCATGTTTTCCACTTTGGCTGTTAACATTCCTTGTAATCTTGATGAGTTCCAATAGTTCATTTTTGTTTTTAAATCCCTTGCCTTTGGAGATGTGTGTGACTGAGGTCAAAGAGGTTGTTGCCTGCTTTCTCCTCTAGGGTTTTGATGGTTTCCTGTCTCACATTCAGGTCTTTCATCCATTTTGAGTTTATCTTTGTGTATGGTGTAAGAAAGTGGTCTAGTTTCATTCTTCTGCATGCTGCTGTCCAAGTCTCCCAGCACCATTTGTTAAAGAGACTGTCTTTTTACCATTGGATACTCTTCCCTGTTTTGTCAAAGATTAGTTGGCCGTACATTTGTGGGTCCAATTCTGGGTATTCTATTCTATTGGTCTATGTGTCTGTTTTTGTGCCAATACCATACTGTCTACAGCTTTGTAGTAGAGGCTAAAGTCTGGGATTGTGATGCCTCCTGCTTTGGTTTTCTTCTTCAATATGACTTTGATTAGTCACAGTCTAGAGCCTAAATGTCCATCAGCTGGTGAATGGATAAAGAAGATGTGGTTTATATAGACAATGGAATACTACTTAGCCATGAGAAAGAATGAAATCTGGCCATTTGCAGCAACATGGATAGAACTGAGGGTGTCATGCTATGTGAAATAAGTTAATCAGAGAAAGACATACTATATGTTTTCAGTCGTATGTGGATCTTCGGAAACTTAACAGAAGACCATGGAGGAAGGGATGGGGAAAAAGTTACAGAGAAGGGGGGAGGCAAACCACAGGAGACTTTTAAATACAGAGAACAAACTGAGGGTTGATGGGGGGTGGTGAGGGAGAGGGGAAAGTAGGTGATGGGCATTGAGAAGGGCACTTGTTGGAATGAGCACTGGTGTTGTATGGAAGCCAATTTGACACAGTAAATTAGATTTTTAAAAATTCCTTGTAATCAATGTCAGGCCTCTGAATAGTTATCTTATTCCTCACTAAATGGTTATTATCCTACCAACTGCCTTTATGACTAAGAGCACTCGAGCTGTCTTTCCCAGGCAACCATTCCCTTTCTGTCCTTCTACTACTCCTTTCTTTGACAGAGAGGAACCCCCACATGGTTTCCTGGCTTCAGGAAAGCCTCTCCCCACCTCAACACACAGTCTGTTGAAACAGAGAATCCAGGAACAGTACCAAGGAAAAAGATTTTCTCTTGTTTGTGTTTTCCAGGAGAACCCTTCTTGTGGAGAAGAGCTGGCTAGTTCTTTGCCTAAAGCCTCTCAATGTCTAAAGGGTATTGGGTGAGGACTAGGCCTTTGCCTCTACCCCTTCTCACTAGAAATGCCAGAGGGTGGGCTGTGAAGACAGGGCCTTGGAATCTGCCCTACTGAACCTGCCAGAAAGGTCAAGTACTTTGCAATTGTCATTTAAATTTTAGAAATGAAGTAAGCTCTCCAGCTATTTTTGAAGTGGTTGGTTTGCATTTGAAAGGAACACTTAAAGGAGAGTCCTTTATTATCTCTTGGAATTGGCTATCTCTGGAAGGGGAGGGCTCTTCAGTGTTGGCAAGATATCTAAGCCTCAGAAACACATGGTTAATACAGCAGTATTATTGGATGATAACCCAAAACATAACAAAACAAATCCAAGATATAAAAAAAGATTAAATACTTAACTAAATGAGGAAGAGTCAAGACTCTCTTACAGAATTCCAGATACTTTATGTAACTGGAAAATCAATTGTTGGAATAAGATCAGAAGCAGTGTAGCTTTGGTAATTCATCAATAGAGATTTGTGCTCAATTGAGGTAATGGCAGAAAAGTATTTTTTTAGAGACACAATTTCTATTTTTCAGTTCAAACTCATCAGTACTTTGAGACACAGCCAACCCTCAACCAAAAGAATCCTTTACATATGAGTGTGAGAGTGAGTGTGTGTGTGTGTGTGTGTGTGTGTGTGTGTGTGTATTTCACAAAGGTGAGAGCAAAGGAGAGAGCAAAGAAGGTAAGTAGGTTTGCTCTCCCTTGACTCTCTTTGACTGTCCAGATTTTTCCCAACCAAGATGGCAGGCAACACTAAGACAAGAATGTCCCCAAGTGGTGTCCTACAATTGGAGATGCTGGTCAACAAGATGGGATTGAGGAGGAAGGCTGGTAGACTCAGATAAAAAGGAGCGGTCAGATATCTGAGGCCAGATACTCCCCTTACACGCTTTAGGCTTCTGCAATCTTGCTTGCCTCTCGCATCAGCCAGGAGCTTCGAACCAGAAGCTTGACTATATGAGTCCTGCCCAATCCAGAAGCACATATGTACAAAAGAGCGGTCAAGCCCAAGCTGGACACTCAGCCTTTAGAGGTGACTCCCCTGGGCTGGCACCGGTGTGGAATAGTCTTTTCTGATTCCCCAAGTGCTTGTCACTTGTCTCTTCCTGGGCACCGAGTACTTGCTGTAACAGGACCGATAAATAAAAAGTCAAAAGATGATCTGAGGAATGAAGAGGCCACGGGATATGAAGAGCCCATTCTGACCAAGCTCACAGTCAAAAGGTGACTTGAATGGGTGCAGTAGCATTTAGCATTCTGAATCAGTCATTCTTGGAAATTGCTGTTCAAGTATACAAATCTTCATGCATTTTTATTATCATCAAACATGATTCTTGCTCCTGTGCTAGCAAACTCTTCTCTAAGATGTATCCTTATGTGTTATTCTGGCTTAAACCCCAGGGCTTTGCTCCATGAGGGTCTCCTCTGGGTGTCACATCTTCCGTTCTTTCTATCACTTTTGTGCTCTCCTCGGTCTCTCGACAATCTCACTTTTTATTATGGCTTTATCTACCATCTTCCTAAACAACTCTACACTTACTAAACAACTCTACTCTTAGCACTGTTTACTTTCATTTAGGTTCATATTTTTCTCTCTCTACTGGGTATCTCCACTGGACTTCAAATTCCTATGCCCAACAGTGAACTCTTGATATATACCTGGATCTGAGTCACAACTCCATGACATCCAGCCATCACTGATGCCCAAGATTTCTTTATTGTCCCCCCAAACCAGAAACCGTCAGGGAGACCTAGTCATGCATGCAAAAGCAAAGGGCTTTATTATGGGTTTAGGCTCACCGGACCTAAACTCAGGCTCACAGACTTTACCAGCGCAGTGGGTCCATGCTGAGAGCCCAGAACAAAGGCAGGGTAGGGCCTTTATGGGTTTGGGAAGGGGGAGTTATAGGAAATTGTGACATAGGTACAGTGATCCAATCATTACTATACAATATTATTGACAGCAGGTTTAACCATTCACATTGCCTAGAGTATTCGTTACTTTTGGGAGGACCCAATCACAACATTTAGAGTGTTAACCAATTACAGAGTGGACCCAGGACCCTCAAGTAGGGCGTGACTAGCCTTAGCTTCTATCTCTAGGCCTGCCCTTAGAAATGTTAGGGGTGTTAGCTGGCCTTTCCTGATTGGGCATTACAAGGGTGGTCCCTCCTGCCTTGGGCAATGTGTGCCCTTCTAGTGTCTAATGATTCTGAGAAACCGACACCTGGGTCTCCAAGGTCAGAGGGGAAACTGGAAGCCTGTCATTGAGTCAGTTTGATTCAGACCTGTGTCCTTACAACTGAAACTTTCTCAGCCTCAAATTCTAACTGGGAAAAATAAAAATATCCACCTTAGACAATTACTCTGAATGTTACTGTTTCTCTCCCACACATTTGCTTCCCTATTTGTTCCCTAGGTCTATAACATTATGGCCGTCTTCCCAGCTATCCAGGCTGGAAAGGTTAGAACTATCCTCCTTCCTGTGCCTCTCATATTTCTTGTTCATTTATGTTTCTCTCATTGATCCTTTTCTCTATTCCTAGAGAGCCTCCATTACCTTTTGAATGGACTATTACAGATGTGTCCTACATTATTTTCTTGCTTCTTGTCTCTCTGCCCAGGTTCCTCCTACAACATGCTTCTGTTCACTTCACTCTCTTTATCAGTTGTCTGTTGCTGTGTGACAAATTACCTGAGATGCAGTAGCTTCAAATAACAAATATTTATTATCTCTCACGGTTTCTATGGGTCAGGAACCCAGGAACAGATGAGGTGGGTGGTTGCTGTTTAGAGTCTTTTCAGAGGCTGTAGTCAAGTGTCTGCAAAACTGCAGTTACCTCAGCCTGGACTGGGACTAGAGTGTTGGCTTCCAAGGCAGCTTCCTGATGTGCCTGACAGGTTAGTGCTGGCGGTTGGTGATAGGCCTCTTCCCAATTTCTGCACCACATCAGCTTCTCCACTGCACTGAGTATCCTCCTGACATACAGCTAGTTTCCCCCAGTGGGGTGATCCAAGAGAGCGCAGAAAAATTGTTCTTCAATAGAATTCTTAGGTGGGGACAGAGGACAGATCACAAGCAAACTTACTTCCTGTAATATAATTTATTGCTGAATTAGCTGTAGTAGGAAAAGACTATAAACAACCCAAATGAACTTCAAAAGAGGACTGGCAAAAGAAATTTGACAGATCTAGGGGCACCTGGGTGGCTCAGTCAGATAAGTGTCTGACTCTTGGTGTCGGATTGGGTCATGAGCTCACAGGATGTGGGTTGGAACCCTGCATATGGCTCCATGGTCGCAGTGTGGAGCCTGCTTGGGTTTCTCTCTCTCTCTCTCTCTCTCCCTCTCTCTCTCTCTGCCCCTCAGCTGCTTGTGTTCTCTGTCTCTCTCTCTCTCAAAATAAATAAATAAACTTAAAAAAAAAGACAGTGAAAGAATTAGGATGCTCTGTATATATTATCATAAAAGGATGTCCAAGATATAACCTTACCTGAGCAACATGAGGTATAGAATACAGAGCAGCATATATAGTATATTATCACTTGTGCAAAAGGTACGTGTGTGTGTGTGTGTGTGTGTGTGTGTGTGTATGATTTTTTTTGAAAGATACACAGGAAACTGCTAACCAGAGGTATGGATGCCTCCAGGAATCTAGAAAGGGGCTCTTGCATGGCTTGAGGAAAAGGGAGAAAGAGAGTCTTGCCCTGTATATTTGTATCTTTTAAATTTTATGCCATGAGAGCTATTGCCTATTTAAAAATTACTATTATTATTATTGTTTTAAAGTTTATTTATTTTGAGAGGGGAGTGGCAGAGAGAGAAGTAGAGAGAGAATTCCAAGCAGGCTCCACACTGTCAGCATGGAGCCCAACACAGGGTTTGATCCCACCAACCTCAAGATCGTGACCTGAGCCAAAATGAAGAGTTGGACGCTTACCTGACTAAGCCACCCAGGTGCCCCTATTCCTCTATTTAAAAATCTAGATCAGTTGTATACCTCAGAGGAAAAGAAGCTAAGGCCAGAGAAAAAGAATAAAATAGATGATTTAGGAAAGATTTAGATCAGAGAGAACTAGATGGAGATACAGCTTGGATAGACAAAACTGAAATGATGGAAACCTGATTTTTGTCTCAGGTGAGGCTCTCAGTGGCCTATAATTGAATTCTGATAAGGAGAACTTGAAGCAGAATTGTTCTAGAAAACAAACTGAAAGTTCACATGTGGAATTACATTAACTAGGAATGGGGCAGGTGGTAGAGATATAATAGATCAGAGATCACAAACTGTGGGCCACAGGCTAGATGACTCTGTGTGTTGTGTTTGGCCTGAATATTATTTTTAATATTTTTTAATATTTGTTTTTGAGGGGGGAGGGGCATAGAGAGAGGGAGACACAAAGTCCAAAGCAGGCTCCAGGCTCTGTGCTGACACAGGCTTGAACTCTTGAACTGTGAGATCATGACCTCAGCTGACGTCAGATGTTTAACTGACTTAGTCGCCCAGGTGCCTCTGAATATTATTTTTAAATGTTACATGAGCTGTTAAAAGTAAACTGAGGCGTATGAAAAAAATTCTTTTACAAGTCTATCTGAGCAAAAATTGATTCAAATCAGGCAGTGCCAAATGGAAGTGGTTAGGAGGAGCATCCACTGGGAGAAGCTTGGAGAGAGGTGTTTATAGAGAGAAGGCAGCAGCAAAGCAAGGAAATTAACTGACTGTAGTGTAAGCCTAGTTGGCTGTTTGTAATTGGTTGTCTTTAGCATTTTGGTTTTGTAGCTTTGATACATTGATGGACTTAGTGTTTGGTTTGCTTACATTGGCCACCATGGCATTAGAGCAGTCTAATGGCTTCTTTGTTCAATTTAACAAACTTAAATTTGTCACTTCTGTTTTGAAAGCTAAATATCTGACTTCTTTAGGACTTTTGGGGGCTCCGGTAGATGAGGCCTGCATTTCCTACATGTTAGACATTGCAGCTCAGGGTATCTATGTGTTTAAAGGAGCCGGTTCCTGTGCACTTTGCCGCTCTTGGCACCTCACATCCTCCTGTGTCTTGCACCTCTGGTTTACTGCTGCTCCTCGGTTTGCCACAGAGCCCACAGACAAGCCAGTGTTCATCACCTCATAAGCCCATATAAGCATCTCAGGCAAGGAAACCAAAGCTCCGAGCCAAACTTTGAGAGCTCATGTCTCCCTAATTCCTACTACCAATCAAGAGCCAGAAGAGTAATATACAAGCTGATATATAGAAGAGTAACATACAAATAGTATACAAGAAGAGTAATATACAAAATCTTGGTTTGTGCCATTACCCAGAACTCCAACTCTATTTTTTAAAAAATTTTTTAATGTGTATTTATTTTTGAGAGAGACAGAGTGTAAGCAAGGGTGGGGGGTGGGGGGCTGCTGGTCAGAGAGAGAGGGAGGCAAAATCTGAAGCAGGTGAGGCTCTGAGCCAGCAGCTCAGAGCCCAATAAAATCATGACCTGAGCTGAAGTCAGACGCTTAACCGACTGAGCCACCCAGGTGCCCCACCAGAACCTCAACTCTTAATCGTAGGCCACCACCTCAACCTAATGGTTGGTTCCAATATCCACAATTGGGAAACCTTAGGGTTTTTTTTTCCTCTGTCAGGAATCATACAGAGCTCACCAGAATTACAGCGACTATACCTATCCTGGGAGTATATGTATGCCCACTTTTCTGCCTCCTTTATGCTATTGTCTAGTTTTAGTGCCAGGTTTAGCAAGCTTCTTGTCTTCTGCCAAATTCACCAAAGGATGGGAAGCTGCCTTTGCCATGGCCTTGTTGGGAGGAAAACCTTTTCCTCTACTCTCTTGGATTCCAGTATTGGAAGTCTGTGAATTATTATTATTTTTTAAATTTTTATTTATTTTTAAGAGAGTGAGAGAGAAAGAGAGAGAGATGGAGATAGTGAGAGGGGCAGAGAGAGAGAGGGAAAGAGAGAGAATCCCAAGCAGGCTCCATATGTCAGCATGAAACCCAATGTGGAGCTTGAACTCAGGAACTGTGAGATCATGACCTGAGCCAAAACCAAAGTCAGTCGCTTAGCTTAACAGCTTAAGGACTGAGCTACCCAGGTGCCCCAGGCAGTCTGTGAACTAAACTGACATTAAATGATGGATTAAAGCAAAAAGATAGGGGCCCCTGGGTTCCTCAGTTAAGTGCCTGACATTGGCTCAGGTCATGATCTCACGGCTGGTGAGTTTGCGCCCTGCACTCTGTGCTGACAGCTTGGAGCCTGTAGCCTGCTTCAGATTCTGGGTCTCCCTTTCTCTCTGCCCTTCTTTTGCTCACACTCTGTCTCTGTTTCTCTAGAATTAATAAATATTTTTTAAAAAATTTAAAGAGAAAGGACAGATTTTTATTCACATATGTATGATGTGTGGGAGACTCCACAGAAAAATGTGACTCAAGGAGATGGTTCAAATTTGGGTTTCTCTACCATCTTCATAGAGGCAGCGGGGGAGAAGGGCATTTACAGGAAAACAACTGACTTCATAGGGGAAGGAGGGGAAGGGCACTTATGGGAAAACAAGTGACTTTTAGGAAAGATAAACAGGACCTGAGGAGAACAGATGGGAGATACGATAGTCTTATAACAATGAATGTGAACCGACTTCTAAGTCCACTTCTTTGGCCACAAGGAGGAGATTTATGACCATTGAGTTCTTTGGGGCAGCTCTGCATTTAGGCAGACAATTGAGTTCAGGGGGAAAATGCCTATTCTCAAACATCTTCTGCTCAAAATACTTTTTATTCTGCAGTGGATACTATGGACTCTTTCACCCTTATACCAAGAGAGGCTGCTGATAAAAAGACTCGCCTGAGTGTTGATGGCTGCTGGTACTCATCACAAATCCTTTCCCCATGGATCCTTGCAGTCCACACCTCTCAAACTGCAGCTCCCGGAGCCACGCCACCTTTCCCTGATATGGTGATTCTGGTCCTGCCCCTACCCACTGCTGCTCAGGGACCATTATGGTCTCCACTCCTGTAGCCATTGTTACTAAATCCCTAGATGGGTTTTAGAATTCTACCTGAAGTGTGACCTCATTCTCTGGAGTGAGAGCTCCCCCTTTTGAGAGGTTAGAATCAAGTCTTACAGACCCTGGAAGGATTATTAGTCTTTAGGTTGCAGGACTCCTCCAACTCAAACTAGTTCAAATTAAAACAATCTCGGGCTTACATCATGACAAGTTTAGAAGGGGAAGATTCCCTTAGCCACAATGACAAATGACTTCTCTCCATTTTCTGACTTTGCTTATTTAAACTCTTGGCTTTCTTTCTTTTAACTCGTAGGCAGGCTGATGGGTCACATCCTTAGGTCCTCAGAATGGAAGAAAAATTTCTCAGTTTATAGATAAAACCCCAGAGGAGGATTCTGCATGGTGCTCATTGAATCACTTATTCATCCTTAAACCAATCACAGTGGCAGTGGCAGGATTGTATGCCTGGCAGCCCCAGGAGGACCAAAAAAAAGTAGGGATGGTCAGATCTAAGAAACAGGATGGCTTAGATGGTTGAGCGTCATAACTTTGGCTCAAGTCATGATCTCACGGTTTGTGAGTTTAGTTCAAGCCCTGCATCGGGCTCTGTGCTGATGTCTCAGAGCCTGGAGCCCACTTTGGATTCTATCTCTCTCTGCCCCTCCCCTGCTGCTGTGCACACCTGCTCTCTCTTTCTCTCTCTCCCAGAAATAATAAATGAATAAACTAAAAAAAATGCTAGGCAGACAAAAACAACAGATGTTTCCTACAATATGTTGATAAATACCAGAGCTCCTATAAAAAGACGTATGATCTAATTAAAAATTGGCAAAAGACTTGAATAGACATTCCTCCAAAGAAGATATACAAATGGTCAAGAAGCACATGAAAAGATGTGCAATATCTTAGGTATGATATGCAAATCAAAACCACAAGATACTACTTCACATCTACTAGGATGGCTACAATCAAAAAGTCAGATAATAGCAAGTGTTGACAAAGATGTGGAGAAATTTGAATCCTTATACAATGTTGGTGGGAGTGTAAAATGGGGCAGCCACTATGGAAAATGGGCAATTCTTAGGGCACCTGGGTGGCTCAGGTCATGATCTCATGGTTTGTGAATTTGAGTCACGCATCCGGCTCTGTGCTGACAGTTCAGAGCTTAAAGCCTGCTTCAGATTCTGTGTCTCCCTCTCTCTGTTTCTACCCCACTAGCACTCTGTTCTCTCTCTCTCTCTCTCAAAAATAAAATAAAAAGATTTTTTAAAAATTAAAAAAAAGAAAATGAGCAATTCTTCACATGCCTTCACATAATGACTATAGAGAAAGAGAAAGACAGAGAAATAAAAAAAAATATATGAAAGAAATGAAAAAATATATATCTGCACAAAAAAACTTGTATATGAATGTTCATAAGCACATTATTCATTATAACTAAAAAGTAGAAACAACTTTATATATATATATATTTTTTTTTAATGTTTATTTTTGAGAGAGAGAGGGAGGGAGGGGAAGAAAGGAGACAATATCTTAAGCCAACCCTGTGCTGAAGAGAACCCAATGTGGAGCTGAAACTCATGAGCACTGAGATCATGACCTGAGTCAAAGTCGGTCGCTTAACCAACTGAGCCACCCAGGTGCCCAGAAACAAATTTTGTTGGGATAAACAAAATGTGCTTTACCACTTAATGCATATTATTCAGCCATAAAAAGAAATGATGTAGCTACATGCTACAATACGGATAAACCCAGAAGCTAATCACAAAAGACCACATAGACATGCCACTTATACTAAGTACCCAGAATCTGTAAATCTATCGAGACAAAGATTAGTGACTGAGTATGGTTGAAGGAGTTGAGAGGATTGGGGGTGGTAGCTCAAAGGTACAGGGTTTCTTTCTGGCTGGTTATTCTCAAATCCATTATGGTGATGGTTGCACAACTCTATAAATATCCTAGAAACCACTGAGTGAACACTTAAAACGGGTTAATTATATGATATGTGAATAATATACTAATAAAGAACCATCCAGGGCTCCTTCTATATGTCCTGCAGAGTCCTTTGGGGCCTCTCAACGACGGGGGTAAAGTTTCATCTAAAGCTAGACAGAGTTCCAATCCTGCTTCTGTTTCCTAACAGTTAACTCCTTCCTCAGTACCCTGGGTGGGATAATCCCTGTCTGACAACGTTGTGATTTTCAAAAAAATACATCAGAGCTAATAATGTATACAGTATGTGATACATAGTTGACGCTACAGTTAACTCCTTCCTTGGCCGGATAATCCCTGGCAACGTTGTGAATTTCAAAAAGATACATTAGAGCTAATAATGTATACAGTATGTGATACATAGTTGACCGCTCTATTGAGCACTATCGTGCGTGTGTACAGCAATACATGGGGAGATTTAAAAAAAAATTTTAATATTTAATTAATTAATTAATTTTAGACAGAGACAGAGCATGAGCGGGGAGGGGCAGAGAGAGGGAGACACAGAATCGGAAGCAGGCTCCAGGCTCTGAGCTGTCAGCACAGAGCCCCACGCGGGGCTCGAACACACAAATGTGAGATCACGAGCTGGGCCAAAGTCGGAAGCCTAACTGACTGAGCCACCCAGGCGCCCCGGGGAGATTTTTAACGACCAGGATCTGGAGGTCCGGTCGAGTCAGTGGTCTCCTCCCTCGCCCCCCAGCTCTCTCAAGCTCTGGGACCGTGAGGCAACAGCACAGCGCAGGAGTCCCGGAGTCAAGGAAAAGTCCCGCATCCCAGGGCCAAACACTGCAATGAACGGGGATCGAAGGGCGTTACACAGGCCGCCCAACCTAGCACAGAGCGATGCCACGTAACCGCGGGGGACGGCAATGCAACAACACAGATTACCCCGGACTGAGAACCCAACCAACCGCTGCTCGTGTATCCGCTAGCGGAGAACAATGCGCTCAGCCCTGCGCGCGGAAGCTTGCGGTGCCGCGCCCGGGGGCGTGCCCGGCCCGGGGCCTGCTGGGAAATGTGGTGTCTGAAGCCGAGCCCACGCGATACCGTAGCTCTTCGGACCGAGCCCCGTGCAACTACAAGTCCCATTACGCTCCGCGAAGTCTTGATCGTCCGGCTTTTGCAGGGAAAGGAGTGGGGTGAACATGGCTGAAGGCACCCAGGTTGACCCAACGTGCCGCGGGATGGGTAGCAGGCAGGACCCGGGCTCCAGCAGTGGGAGCTGCAACTTTCCAGAGTACGAGCTTCCCGAGCTAAACACGCGTGCATTCTATGTGGGTGCTTTCGGGGAGCTGTGGCGTGGCCGGTTGCGCGGGGAAGGGGACTTGTCGCTGAAGGAGCCGCAGGCATCCGAGCTGCCAGGGAGCCAAGGGGTCTCCGAGTGGGGCCAGGAGGATGCTGCGATGGCCCGGGATCTGGGCTGCAGCCTGGAGGCTGCAGCGGAGCTGCGGACGGTGTGCGGGTGAGTGCGGGGCCGAGGGGCTCTTGTTGGTTGGAGACAACATGAGTGCAGCCTTCCTCCTGCGCTTCCCTGGGACCATCCTTGGGAGGGCCTGCGATTTACTCCCCGGGGTAGAAGGGCCGCCCTTTTAAAGCTTTAAACCTGCTGGAACCCTGGGAGATGTCCCGTGATCGGAATGCACAATTTCTGCGAGTTGGAGTGAAGGGACGAGAGAGCTGCCTGAAAGATTAATACCCCCCCGCCCCTTAAATTTTTTAAGTGCTTGTTAATATAGGGAAGCAATCAGAGTAACTGGTGATATGTATCTGCCATTGACATCACACTTTGACAATGGAGGAGCGTTAGCAATGACGGGGCTGGAAGGAGATTTAACCAGAGGATTAATAAAACCTTGATTAACTGTGGTCCCTTTTGCGGACCTTCCGAGTGTGCATTTACGAAAAATTTCCTCGAAGTGGCTTACATGGGGTGAAAATATAAACGATCTCTTTCTCCATTTAACAGCACTGGCCGCCATATATCAATCGGCCACGTATCCTTCCTTTATTTATAGAATATCGGCACAGAAATCATTGTCTCGAATTCGGGCTTCCTCTGAGCCGCCTGCCGGATTTTATCTGACTTCTTGATTGTTTAATGGTATCTTTAGGACACAACCCTGACTCTCTATGGACTAGATGGGTGATTGCTTTTCCTTTGTGTTTCTGTTTTAGCCTTGATAAACTAAAGTGCCTTGAGGAGGGGGAGGATCCAGAAGTCATCCCTGAGGACACCGACTTAGTTACTCTGGGGTATGGAAGATTTAACTTTTATTATGTGGTACTTATTTAAATATTTTTGCAACATTGTGTTATTTAAAAGTTGAAAGTATATACAGTTATCACTTCACCCCCTAAATTCAACTATTGTTGACATTTGCTTTAGCTCTGTGTATTTGACATACCTGCTGCGAGTCTTTCCTTTTTTATTTTTTTAAATTTTTTTTATGCTTTTTATTTATTTTTAAGAGACAGAGAGAGACAGCTGGAGCAGGGGAGGGTCAGAGAGAGAGGGAGATACAGAATCTGAAACAGGCTCCAGGCTCTGAGCTAGCTGTCAGCACAGAGCCCGACTCGGGGCTTGAACCCACAAACCGTGAGATCTGACCTGAGCCGAAGCCGGATGCTTAACCGACTGAGCCACCCAGGCGCCCCGCTGCGAGTCTTTTTCTATTGCTGAACCATTCAGTAAGTTTTCAGACGTAGTAATTTATACCTAAATACATAAAGCATATAGCTTCCAAAAGTTTCATTCTCCTCCATAATCAGAGTGGTGTTATTACACCTAAGAAAATTAGCAGTAAATAAATAACCATTAATGTCCAGTTCATATTCAGAATTGTGTTTATTTTTAAAAATTTTTAATGTTTATTTTTGAGAGAGGGAGAGAGAGAGGAAGGAGGAGGGGCAGAGAGAGGGGGGAGACAGAATCTGAAGTATGCTCCTTGCTGTCAGGGCAAAGCCCATCATGAGGCCGGAACCCACAAACCATGGAATCATGACCTGAGCTGAAGTCAGATGCTCAACCAATTGAATCACCCTCGCACCCAGATTTATGTTTATTTTTAAATGTGTGTTGGGGCACGTGGGTGTCTCAGTTGGTCAGCTCAGATCGTGATCTCATGATCTGTGAGTTTGAGCCCTGCATCGAACTATATGCTGACAGCTCAGAGGCTGGAGCCTGCTTTGAATTCTGCGTCTCCCTCTCTCTCTGCCCCTCCCCTGCTTGTGCTCTGTCTCTCTCAAAAATAAACATTAAAAACAAATGCATGTTTACAAAGATGCAGTTAATCTTAGATTTCAGTGCAAGCTAAATACTCTGATAGTATTTTTCAAACTGTTGTAAAGGACCAGTTTTGTTTTGTTTTCAATTTTTAATTTTGACAAATTCATACTTTTATAAAATAGGTTTCTAATGAATTACTAGGAGAGTGGAATGACAAGGCAAACTCTGTTGTCTGGCTTTTGATCTCAGCTCAGGTCTTGATCTCAGGATCTTGAGTTCAAGCCTTGCATTGGGCCTTTCTTGCTGTGTGTGAAGCCTACTGGGAAAAAAAACCAAACAAACAAAAAAAACCCACAAACAATAAAAGTTTGTGGGCTTTTTTTAGAACAAGGTTTATTATTACTATTATTTTTTAAAGATTTAAAAAAGACTGTTAAAGACAACTTTTTCCACAAAACTTCCAGGTCATTGTGCTTTTTTTTTTTTTCCCCATTTTTTTTGAAGTATGTCATTGTCTTGGATTTGTTTTTGTTGAAGTAGAGTTGATACATGATGCTTCATTGGTTTCAGGTGTAAAGCATAGAGTAATTTTTTTTTAAACACTCACTCAATTTTGAGAGAGATGGAATGCAAGTGGGGGAGGGGCAGAGATAGGGAGACACAGAATCCGAAGCAAGCCTGACTCTGAGCTGTCAGCCCAGAGCCCAATGCAGGGCTCGAACCCATGAGCAGTGGGATCATGACCTGAGTGGAAGTCAGACATTTAGCGGACTGAGCCACCCAAGCGCCCCAAGCCTAGAATGATTTGCCAGCTGTGTGTGTTCTGTGCTCACCACAAGTGTGGCTACCATCTGTCATCACACAGGGCTATTACAATATTATTAACTATACTGGTTCTCCTGCCCCTTTGTCCCCATGTCTTACTTATTCCACAACTAAAAATCTGTACCTGTCACTCCCTGTCACCCATTTGCACCCCCTGTAATGCCCAGAATTCGGGAGTCCCCCAGAAATGAACCACCAGAGTCAAAGCCAAAAAGCAAGGGTCGTTTATTACAGGTTCGAACCCGGGCCTCTGCTCACTCCAAGCTGGTGGAACGGAGAGAGCCAGAGAGCCCCGAACAAAGCGGGGGGTAGGACTTTTATGAGTTTGGGAAGGGGGAGTTACAGGAAATTGTGACATAGGTACAGTGATCCAATTATTATTACACAATATTATTGACAGCAGGTTTATCCAGTTACAACATTTAGAGTGTTAACCAATCACAGAGTAGGCCCAGGACCCAGGACCCTCACGTAGGGCGTAACTAGCCTTAGGCAATAACTGATCTAGGCCTGCCCTTAGGAATGTTAAGGGTATTACAAGGGTGGTCCCTCTTGCCTTGGGCAATGTGTAACCGCCTAATAGTTCTGGAGAGACTGACCTTTAGACCTAGTTTAGAGGGGAAACTTAAAGCCTGTCATGGCGTCTACCAGGTTCAGACTCGTGTTCTTAACACCCCCATTCCCCTATCACCTTTCCTGGTAGCCATCTGTTCTCTGTATTTATGGAGCTGCTTTCTGCTTTTTGTTTACTTGTTTTGCTTTTTAAATTCCACCTGTAAGTGAAATTGTATAGGATTTGTCTTTCTCTGTCTGAATTATTTTCCTTTAGCATAATAGTCTGTCCGTGTTGTCGCAGATTGCCAGAGTCTAGCTCCTACAGGTCCCGGGGTCCCCCGAAGGATGACGGTGCAGGCCAAAGAGAAAGTGGGAGAGCCTTGCGTTTTCGTTCTGATCCCCAGACAAGCACCGCTGCCCATCTGGCAGGCGTCTCTGTCTTGTCTGGTTCTCAAGGTTTATTTATGGCAAAAGGTACAAGGACAAGAAAGGGCAGTAAATGATTTCCAGTAGGTAAGTTTTACAACTTTAGCCACAGGCACTCAAGGTGTCATAGGTATTTTTACAAAAACTCAGGTCTAGCCTAAAGGAAATGACCTTTAAACAGCATTCTTTAGTAAAGGTCAGTTTTTTATGAGTAAGAGTCATTAGGCTGTTACCACTCTAAGAGGAAGTTCCCAGAAAGACAAGTTCTCAGGAGATCTGCTTGCTCTCATAGTCCCAAAGATGATAGATACATTTTATGCAGTAGTGACTATCACAAAGGCGTTCAGGCCCAGAAGGTATTCAGTTATCTGTATTGCTTAGGGGAAAGTTATGTGTTGCATTAGGGTGTATCTAGTTTACTTGCTTATCTTTTCCCTGACCAGCTGCAGTCATGACTCAGGGACAGGGCTTGGGGGGGGGGGGGGGG
>NC_043712.1:51984168-52001701 GCF_006229205.1 Suricata suricatta | reverse complement strand
AGCTACCAATAGCATTTGGCAAGATCTCATTATTGTTTATGGCTGAGTAATATTCCACTGTGTATATATGTATCACATCTTTATCCATTCATCTATTCGTGGGCACTTTGGTTGTCTCCATTCTTGGCTATCGTAAATAATGCTGTAGTAAATCTAGGGACACATGTATCTTTCCAGTTAGTGTTTTTGTTTCCTTTGGGTGAATACCCAATTGTGGAATTACTGGATCATACAGTATTTTTTTTTTTAATGTTTATTTATTGAGAGAGAGAATCCCAAGCAGGCTCTGTGCTGTCAGCAGAGCACCTGGTGCGGGGCTCAGTCTCATGAACCATGAGATCATGACCTGAGCCAAAATCAAGAGTTGGACACTCAACCAGCTGAGCCACTCAGGCACCCCTGGATCATATGTATTTCCCTTTTTATTTTTTTCAGGAACCTTCATACTGTTTTCCACAGTGGCTGCACCAGTTAATTCCCACAGAGGTTCCTTTTTCTCTGTATCCTTGCCAATGCTTGTTATTTCTTGTCTTTTTGGTTCTAGCCATTCTGACTAGTGTGAGATGGTATCTCATGGTGGTTTTGGGTTTTTTAAATGTTTATTTATTTATTAAAAATTTTTAATGTTTATTATTTATTTGAAAGAAAGAGAATGTGAGCAGGGGAGGGGCAGAGAGAGAAGGAGACACAGAATCTGAAGCAAGCTTTGGGTTCTGAGCTGTCAGCAGAGAGGCCTAAGTGGGGCTCGAACCCACAAACTGTAAGATCATGACCTGAGCCAAAGCTGGACTTTTAACTGACTGAGCCACCCAGGCGCCCCTAATTTTTGTTTACTTTTTGAGAGAGAGAGATAGACGAGTGTGAGCCAGGGAAGGTCAGAGAGAGGAGGAGACACAGAATCTGAAGGAGACTCCAGGCTCTTGAGTGTCAGCACAGAACCCGATGCAGGACTCAAATCCATGAACCTGAAAGGTGAGATCATGACCTAAGCCAAAGTTAGTTAACCCATTGAGCCACCCAGGTGCCCCCATGGTTGTTCTGATTTATGTTCCTCTGATGATGAGTGATGTTGAACATTGTTGGCCATCTGTTTATCTTCTTTGGAAGAACGTCTATTCAGGTGTCCTGCCATTTTTAATTGGGTTATTTGGCTTTTTTGCTGTTGTGTATATTCTTTATTTTGGATATTAACACTTTATTGGATATATCATTTCTATCTTCTCCCGTTCAGTAGTTTACCTTTTTGTTTATTGATGGTTTTTGTTGCTATGTGAAAGCTTTTTATTTTGGTATAGTCCCAATAGTTTATTTTGGCTTTTGTTTCCCTTGCCTGCAGAGATGTCTAGAAAAATATTGCTAAGACTGATGTCCAAGAGATTAATGTCTATGCTTCTAGGAGTTTCGTGTCTCACATTAAGGTCTTTAATCCATTTTGAGCTTGTGTGTGTGTGTGTGTTATAGAATGGTAATTTGGTTTCATTCCTTTGCACGTCCAGTGTTTCCCAACACCATTTGTTGAAGGACCAGTTTTTCCCCATATTTGTTCTTGCCTCCTTCACAGATTAATTGACCGAATAGGTGTGGGTTTATTTCTGTGCTCTCTATTCTGTTCCATTGATCTATGTGTCTGTTTTTGTACCAGTTCCATACTCTGATTCCTATAGCTTTGTAGTATATCTTGAAATCTGGGATTGTGATGCCTCCAGGTTCATTCTTTCTCAAGGTTGCTGTGCACTTTGGGTTTTTTTTGGTTCCATACAAATTTTTATGTTATTTGTTCTAGTTCAATGAAAAGCACTGTTGATATTTTGATGGAGGTTGCATTGAATCTGTTGGTCATTTTGGGCAGTATGGATATTTTACCAATATTCTTCCAATTCATGAGCATGCAGTATCTTTCCATTTCTTTGAGTTATCTTCAGTTTCTTTCATTAGTGTTTTACAGGTTTTGGAGTACAGGTCTTTCACCTCCTTGGGTGAGTCTGTTCCTTGCTATTTTATTCTTTATGGTGCAGTTGTAAATGGAATTATTCAAAAATTTTTTCTTTGTGCTACTTTATTATTAGCATATAGAAATGCATCTGTATTAATGTATTAATTTTGTATCCTGCAAAACCTTATTGAATCCATTTTTACTTCCAATCAGATTTTTCTGTTATCAATGTACACATTTCTAAACACTCTCAAAAGAAAATTCTTACTCTTATTGTTTGTACTGATTGGATAATAGCTGTCAGATCAGTGCTGGTCTGCCGGTCACAGTTTGAGAAACACTGGGCTGTGATAATGCTATAGAGAAAATGTGTGTGTGATAATGACATTTATAATTTCCAATCTGTAGCCCACTTCCCCACACCACGTCATCTTTCTGTAATCCTTGATCCTACCCTTCCTGTTGTCCCCCTCGGAGATTTAGTCAGGCATTTCAGCGCCACCTTGGTTTCTTTTATAATATCAGCTGAATCTGTGTTCCTAATCGCCACAGCTGATGTTTACATTAGTGATACTTGGAGCACTCTGAAAGCTTCCCTCCTCTCCTCCGCCCAGTTTTTTCTCCTTTTGATTTATTCATCACGCCACCAGGCGAGCACGCTCATCTGTTGAGAAATTTTCAATGGCTGTCCCTCTTTGTGACAATGGGACAATGGCTGTCCCTCTTCTCTGCTCATCTGTTGAGAAATTTTGAATGGCTGACCTCTTCTTCAGACTCCTTAGACATATGATGCCTTTCACCTGTAGTCCAAATCCACTTTTCCAGATTTATTTTCAACCACCGTCTCTTTTAAATGGCTCAGGACACACTTGGCCCCCTCCCATCTAAAACTCCCATTTTTTCGGCCCTAAGATTCCTTTCCACATTACTACAACCTCTCTCTCCCCCTGGGGAAGTAGATGCACTTAGAATGTCTGGCGCTCTTCTTGTAACATTTCTAAAGTTTTTTTTGACGTGTCTTCTAGAGTGCAGATTCTTTCATCTGTGTATTGGCCCTTAAGCCTATTGTGTTGTCTCGCTTCCATTGGTGCTCTCCTGTTGGTTGCTGCCTTGGATGTTTCTGAGATGCACGTCTGGTTGTGTCTCTCTTAAAACCTTTCAATGGCTCTTAGGCAAAAGTCCTGAATTTTTCAGTGGCTCACCAGGGCATCTCTCTTACTAATCTTTTCAGCTCTATCTCTGTAATGCTTTAGTCCCACTGCAGTCTTTAGTTCAGTTCCTGGAATGTGCTCTCACTCCATGCCTCTGCCTAGAACATTCACTCCTTATCCTTCTGGTCTCGCTGACTTCCATTCGTCCTTCACATCTTAACTGAAGGACTATGGACTCTCATTTAGGTCCCCTTTTATGCTCACGTAGCCCCCTATATGTCCATATTTTTAAAAATTATTTATTTTTGAGAGAAAGCATGAGGTGGGCGGCGGGGGGTCAGAGAGAAAGAGAGGATGACAGAGGATCTGAAACATAATTTTCGCTGACAGCAGAGAGCCTGATGCAGGGCTCAAACTCAAAAACTGTGAGATCATGACCTGAGCTGAAGTTGGACGCTCAATTTACCAAGCTACTCAGGCGTCCTACTTCCCTATTGAAATACTCATCAAAATTATGATATACTTGCTTAATTTTCTGTCCTCCTGTAGTTAGACTCACTTAAAATTCCCATAACTTGTGTCTGTTGCACACATTGCCAGATCCCCAGTTCCTAGAACGTTGGCACATAATAGGGAGTCAGTAGATATTTGTAGAGGGAGTGGAATGAGTGAAATTTTCATAAACCTGAGAAAGTAATTTTAGGCAATTGGATGAAAAAAGACTGATACAAAGTAAACTTATTTTCTATATTAAAAACACATTTTTTTTTAACATTGATTTATTTCTGAGAGACAGAAAGAGCTAGAACATGAATGGGGAGGAGGGGAGAGAGAGGGACACAGACAGAACCCGGAGCAGTCTCCAGGCTCTGAGCTCAAACCCACAAACTGCAAGATCATGACCTGAGCCAAGTCAGACACTTAACCGACTGCGCCACCCAGGCACCTCAGGCTGTATTTAATAACATACCAGCTGGCTTATCATGATTTTATTAAGCCATATTCAATAGTAATTTTCAGATTATTTTACACGTTGCCTCACCTTGCTGTTTTCTATTACTAAATCAACCGAATCTCCTTGGTTGTCTTCTGGTCCCTTCCATAGGAGATGTGGGAGGAATTTTATGTATAATCCAATGTAAAAAGGAATCAGTTTAGTATTCTACTGGGATTATTTAGATGTACTTTGAATGAGATATTTATTTATTTATTAAATATTTTATTTATTTATTTTTGAGAGAGAGAGCGAAAGCACTTGCTCATGCAAGTGAGTGAGGGGCAGAGAGAGAGAATCCCAGGAGGGGCAGAGAGACAGTGAGAGAGAGAGGGAGAGTGAGAGAGAAGCAAGGCTCCAGCTGACCTGATATGGGACTCGATTTCATGAACTGTGACCCCATGACCTAAGCCGAAGTCAGATGCTAACAACTGAGCCACCCAGGTGGCTGAAACTATCGTAGTTAAAATATAACTAATATTGGGGCCCCTGGGTGGCCCAGTTGGTTGGGTGCCCGACTTTTGGTTTGGGCCCAGGTCATGGTCTCACAGCTTATGGCTTCAAGCCCCATGTCAGGCTTTGTGCTGACAGTGCAGAGACTGCTTGGCAGTCCCTCTCTCCCTCTCTCTCTGCCCCTCTCCTGCTCTCACTCTGTCTTTCTCTCAAAAATAAATAAACTCTAAAAAATAATAAATAAAATGTAACTAATATTAACCTTAACAGTGCTGCAAGTAAATTAGACTTGTGCTATAAACTAAAATCTGCATCTCTATGCTTTCTCTAACCTGTCCTTTCTTTTCTCCACCAATAACGTAAAAATAAAAACAAAACCTAAATACATGGAATAAAATAAATACGTTTTATTATGGCATAAAATAAATATGATTCTAGCCCTATTTATTGCTCTCATAAAGGAGCCTACTAGGTTCATTTTTTGCCTGTAAGGAGAACAAAAGTCACCTGGAAGAGATTGATTCTCCTTTGATACGTGCGACTGCCTTTAATCTATACTAACCTAAATAACTTCTCTTCAGCATTTCTGAAATTTTTTTAACTGCTTTAAGATTTTAATTCCTAGGACTAAGAGAGGTCATTGCTCCTACGTGGATGCTGCTGCAACTTACCTGTCATCTCAAAGCTTCAGCACCATTAGTTTTAGGACAGTAGCAGTTTCATTTGGCCTGTCCATCCCTGTCCCTTCATCCGTCCCTGTCACTGGGCAGCAAAGCACTGCTCAGTGCACCATAGAGGATCAAAGGGGAAACATTAGCGTCCTGCTAGCAAAAGAGAACCACAGAACTGAAGGACTCTTAACCCTATCACCAAAACAAAAACAAACAAAATACACTCTAATTTACTTGGGCTTTGTTAGAAAGACAGAAAAGAATACCATTAAACTAGGAATCTTATAAACCCTTTTCCTCCACAAGTATTACAGAATGAATAAGAAGAAAACAAAATCCATAGGGAATTTATTGTAGAAAATCAGGAAACAACTGTTTATGCAAATCAACTGAGGAAATCTCTCCCTTCTCCCATAAAGTAACTCAGAAATAAGAAAACTATGAGTCTACATTCCAAACAAAATTGAATATTTGAAAACAAGCATTTGAGGGTATAAAAACACTTTGAATTGGAAATTTTATTTTATTTTGTTTTATTTTATTATATCTTATTTTATTTTATTTGTCTTATTTTTACGTTAGAGAGAGTGTGTGTGCACAAGCAGGGAAGGAGCAGAGGAAGACAGAGAGAGGAAATCTTAAGCACACTCTGTGCTCAGCACAGAGCCAGGTGGCGGGGATCAGTCCCACAATTGTAGGATCATCACCTGAGGGGAAATCAGGAGTTGGACATTCAACCAACTGAGCCACTCAGGTGTCCCTGAAATTTCAAAACTAAGAACAGAAATGATGAGAAAAAGGAATGAAAAAAAGTGATGGAACTCAGAAAATGGAAGAAAAAGACAAAATTATCTTAAATGAATTACAAGATAACTAAAACAGAATAGATGCAAATGAAAATTTACTAAGAGGCAATGAGGAAAGACATGAATATCGTTAGAATGGAGTGATGTAAAGAAAGAAATGAGTGAGAGAAAGCGGGAGTGGAAAACAGACAAAGAAGACAAAAATATGTTCATATTATGAGTCCTCCAAGAGGATAAACAAAGCAATTGAACAAAATTAATACTTAATATAATCCAAAAAGGAGTTTTCAGAGTTAGAAAAAATCTGAATCTACAAATTAAAAGGGCTCACTGGGTATCTGGGAAAATTAACCAGAATTATCAATTCTGAGGCATATCGTAATAAAACAATTAGATTTCAGAACTAAAGGTAAAATCATAAGGCTTCTAGGCAAAAAGAAAGCATAATGTTTATACAAAATATTTAGAATGACATTAACTTTGAAAACTAACAAATAAAAGAGGCAGCAATTGAGCAGGATTTTTTTTAAAGCTCAGTGAAAGCAAGGATTTTATATCCAGTTGAAATGTCCTTCAATACTGAGGCTGCAGAAAAAGATGTTTTTAATATACAAAATCTTGGGTAATTACACACCGACCAGCCATTTCTGAGGAATATGCTAAAGGATGAGCTCGTCCGTCCAAATGATGAATGGGAAACTTTCACCAGAGGACCAGTAGAGCATGGATGAGGCTGGAAGGCCAATGTACAAGTGTTGTATATTGTAACAGATTAGACTATTGTAGCTAAAAAAAAAATGGTTAAGAAAAGAGGGAATAATATGTGGGCAGTAAGTGGATCTTAAAAAATACTGATGAAAATCTTGACAAAGTTAGTAAAATATTAAGTAAGACAGTGGGTAATGAAGGGTGTTAAAAATATGTAAGGACAAAGGTAACAACTGGAACAAAAATACAAGTACCAAACCCTGCTCAGTTTCTAGAAAACAGACAAGCAGAAAATACACATCTCATAGTGAATAAAACAGCTAATATTGTAAAATACATGTAATTATTTTACATGTAGTTCTCTAGGGCCTGTTGAAAAGGGGTTTAGATTTGGCTCAAAAACAGAAACTTCGTGGAGATAACAGACATCTATAAAAGGTGATTCAGAGAAAAAATAAAGGATTGGACAAAATATACCAGATAAATGGAAAGAAAAATTGAACACATATAGCTATTTTAATACAAGGCAAATAAAATTCAAGCCCTAAAACATTAAATGTGACAAAGGACATTTTTTTCTTTTTTTAAAATGTTTATTTTTGAAGAGAGAGAGAGGGAGACAGAATCTGAAGCAGGCTCTAAGCTCTGCGCTGTCAGCACAGAGTCCAACGTGGGGCTTGAACCCACAAACCATGATATCATGATCTGAGCCAAAGTTAGCAGCTTAACCGACAGTCACCCAGGCACCCCAACAAAGGACACTTTTTAATGATAAAAGCCACAAACCCTAATTAAGATAGGATACTTATAAAATATATATTCACATATATATGTATATACACACACATCAAATAATACAGCAATCAGGGACGTCTGGGTGGCTCAGTTGGTTAAGCGTCTGACTTTTTCTCCCTCTCTGCCCCTCTTCCATTCACGCTGTCTCTGTCTCTCTGAAAATAAATAAACTTTTAAAAAAATTAAGAAAAAAATAATACAGCAATCAACTTTATAGAACAAAACTATAGGAGATGCAAAATGAATAGCTAAATGCACCAATAGTAGGACACTTTAATAACAAAGGTAAAATAGAAAAAGTAAGAGAAAAGCTCTAAACAACATAATCAATAGGCTGTATCTTACGGAGCTCTGTATACTTAAAATTTGTAGCCTATGATATGAAAAGACGACCTGGCATACACAAAAAAGTTGTTTGTATATTAGGTCCCAAAGAAAACATCAGTAACATCCACAAAGTAGAAATACTATAAACAACACTGTGATAACAATAAAACGAGAGTTTACTAACAAAAACAAAAATCAGGCCATTCTACCTGAAAATCTTTTAAAAATTTATTTATTTATTTATGGGAGAGCACAGGTTGGGGAGGAGCAGAGGGAGGAGGCTAGAGGATCTGAAGCAGGCTCTGCGGTGACAGGCTGCCAGCAGCAAGCCTGATGTGAGGTTCGAACTCTGAAACTATGAGATCATGACCCTTTGAGCTGAAGTTGGATGCTCAACTGACCAGGCCATCCATGTGCTCCTGCACCAAATTTTTTTAGTGTTTATTTATTTTTGAAAGACAGACAAAGGATCCAAGCCTGATGCAGTGCTTGAACTCATGAATTGTGAGATTGTGACCTGAGCTGAAATCAAAAGTCAGATGCTTAACTGACTAAGCCCACCCAGCTGACCTTCTACCTGGAAATTTTAAAACTTTCACTAAATACACATACGTCGTGGAGATCTTGTGGGCAATACCAGACCACCACAATAAAGCAAACATTGCAATAAAGCAAGTCCAATGAATTTTTTGGTTTCCCAGTGCACATGAAAGTTCTATTTACACTATAGTCTATAAAGAGTATAGTAGTTTAATGTCTAAAAACATACATACTTCAAGTGAATAGTTTATTAGTAAAAAGTGCTAAAACTTGAGCTTTTAGTTGTAATCACTGATGACAGATCACCATAACAAATATAATAATGAAGAAGTTTGAAATATTAGAGGGATAGGAGTAGATAAAGAAGAAAAACTAGCTGTACTGCCAGTGATATAGTAGTATACCTCAAAACTTTGAAAGAAATCAATGCTAAAACAAGCAAGAAACAAGAATTTAGTGTAAGAGCAGGATACAAAATTGATAATTATTAAAAAAATAGCGTTTACATCTACAAACTAAACAATTAAGGGGCATAATGAGGAGGAACCCCACTTGTAATAGTCAAAAGGAAGATTAAATATTTAGGAATAATTTTACGAGAAATGTTTAAACTTTGGTAAGGAAAATTTTAAACATTCTGGCAAGATTTGGGAAAAGACTTGAAAACAATGAAAGATGTCCTCTCTTGCATAGGAATACTAAACATGATCATGATTGTGGGGTCTTTTTCTTTTTTTTTTTTTTTAGCGCTTGACCTCTGCAACGGCACTAAAGATTTTAATTTGAAACTACAGCTTTCACCTATAAACTGAATTTAGCAACAGGACAAATTAAATAATTTAGTAAATGCAGTGCTTTAACATTTATTCATTTTTGGGAGACAGAGACAGCGGGAGACACAGAATCTGAAGCAGCTTCAGACTCTGAGCTGTCAGCACAGAGCCGGATGCGGGGCTCGAGCCCACTAACTGTGATACCATGACCTGAACCAAAATCTGACACCTAACCAACAGAGCCACTCAGGTGCACTGAAAAATATTTATATTCATAATTAGAGAAATGCAAATTAAAATGACAGACACTTTTTCTCACCTATCAGACTGGCACACATTTAAAAATATGTATTCTTTTGATGAGGCCATGGGGAAATGGGCATTTTTGTACATTGCTGATGGAAATGCAGACGGTACAAGCCTTCTCTAGGGCAATTTGGGAATATCTAACCCAAAAGACATAGGTCCTTACCTTGTGACCCAAGCAGCCCCACTTCTAAGCAACCTCTACTAGAGTACACCTCTAACAATATGAAAATATGTTATGTGCAGGGTTATTTATTGCAGCATTGTTTGTGATTGCAAAATATTAGAAATGCTCTACATATATATATATGTGTGTGTATATATATATGTATGTATGTATATATATAGGAGAGCTTTGAACAAACCATAGGACATCCATACAGTTGAGTACTGTGTAGCTATACTAAAGGAAGGCTGAGGAAGGATGAACCCATAGTGTGGTTTCTAGGGATGCAGTTACATGAAAAAAGCAAAGTGTGGTTTCTAGGAGATACTGTTATATGAAGAAGCAAAGCCCCATAGGGGCACCTGGGTGGCTCAGTCAGTGAAGCTCAGGTCATGATCTCACAGTTCATGAGATTAAGCCCTTGAGAAAGCCCGGTCTTTCTCATACCAGTGAATAAATGTAGAAGGAGGGAAATAGAGAATCACCACTAGGCATATTCCATAGTAATAAATGTGCACACAAAATCTCCTTTTGAATGCTAAAATTCCTGGGTTAAAGTTTGAGGAGAAACAAGATTTGCATGGTTTCAGAGGATCTCCCCCTAAATACTTAGCAAGTCCAAAGGAAAAGAATGTATCTTTCTAACATAAGAATCATTCAAACCGGAGCTTAACCAAGGCCAACCTCATCAGGACAAGACGTTAATGTCAACACCATGAACCTCTTTGTGCTACCACGAGGGCATCATTCTTGGGGTATTCCTGCCCCAAATGTGGAACCTTACACTAACTGTGAGGAGACAGCAAGCAGTCAGTGCAAACTCAAGGATAATCTACAAAGTAACAGTGGAGCTCTTCACAAGTGTCACGATTATGAAAGGCAAGGAAAAGTGAGGACCTGCAGCCACCTGCAGGGGTAGGAAAAAAGGCATTACATTAAAAATTTGTGAAATTCAAAAAAGACTTGTCGTTAATAATACTTTATTAAGGTTAATTTTCTGATTTTGGTAATTATTCTCTGATCATTATTCATGATCATTAACATAAGGGAAACCTGGGTGAAAGGTATAGAGGACTCTCTCTTTGTACTAATTTGCCAGCTTCTCTTTAAGTCTGACATTACTTCAGAAGGTAAGTATTAAAGATACGTTGGCTTAAATGTCCATCAATTGATGAATGGATCAAGAAGATATGGTTTATATATACAATGGAGTATTACTCGGCAATGAGAAGGCAAATGGTAGCAAAGTGATGGACCTCGGGGGTGTCATGCTAAGCAAAATAAGTCAGGCGGAGAAGGATAGATACCATATGTTTGCACTCATAGGTCTAACATGAGAAACCTAACAGAGGACCATAGGGAGAGGAAGGGGGAAAGAGAATTGGGGAGAGTGAGGGACACAAATCATGAGAGACTCTTGAATACAGAAAACGAACCGAGGGCTAAAGGGGGAGGGGGAGACAGGAAGGGGGTTGAATGTCATGGAGGAGGGTACTTGTGGGGAAGCGCACTGGGTGTTATATGGAAACCAACTTGACAATAAACTATATAAAAGAAATAAAGATACCTTGGAAGACTCAGTAAAGAATATTGAAGTTTGATTTTTCTTGTGTCTCTGGCAGGATTAGAAAGAAGCTTCTGGAACAGCGGGAAGAAACCATAACAATAGATCGGGTTTGCAGACAAGAAACCTTTGCTTATGAGATGGTAAGAGTCTCCTCCTTTTCACCTTTTCCTTTGAAACAATGAACTCTGTCATTGGGCATTAGTGGTATCTCAGTGGTGACTTTATATTGGGTATGCTTAGTTGAAAACAAACTGGAGAACCCTCATTGGAACTGGGAACTGGTAGGAGAAAAAGACCCCCAGAATTCAAGTGATGGCACACTTGACTCTTTCAGATCTCTGCCTTTAGTTTTGCTTTTAGCTCAGTCTTGCTCTGTGTATTAGGCTAACTTCATGCCTTTTCATCACCCTATTCCTGATACTTTTGTTCTGCTCCTGATTTCTATTTCACCACATTCTTTCTTAATCTACCATCTCTTCTTTAAACCCTCAGAAAAATTTAAGATGCTGAGTACTGAGGAATTAAGTGTTAGTAGAATTGATGGGTTCATCAGTACATATTCTTGAGGACCTACTGTGTGTCAGATGCTATGTTGGGCATGTTATAGTACATAAGGGTGTCTATATTCTCTCCCACATGTATTTTCATTGTAAATTTTGAATAACATAAGCCTTACTATATTAACCATTTTTAAATGTTCAATTTAAGTGGCATTAAATACATTCACTGTGTTAGGTATCCCTTTCTGTTTCCAAAACTTTTTCATCACCTCAAACAGAAATTCTATACTGAGCAAGTAACTCCCCATTTTCCTTTTGACTAGCCCTGAACCTTTATTCTGCTTTCTGTGTCTGTGAATCTGCCCATTCTAGATCGATCCCTCATATGAGTGGAATCATGCAATATTTGTCCTTTTATGTTCAGCATATTTTACTTAGTATATTGTTTTAATGATTTATCTGTGTTATAGGTATGAGGTCTTCATTCCTTTTATTGACTGAATAATATTCCATTGAATGGATATACCACATTTTGTTTATCTGTTCATCCTTTTTTAAGTTTATTTATTTTTGAAAGAGAGAGCACAAGCGTGTGTGAGCAGGGAAGGGGGAGAGAGAGAGAGAGAATATGAATCCCAAGCAGGCTTCTCACCATCATAATGGAGACCAAAGCAGGGCTCGATATCATGAGCCTTGAGCCTGTGACCTGAGCTGAAATCAAGAGTCAGATGATAAACCAACCATACCCTGCAGGTGCCCCTATCTATTTATGTTTTGATGGACATTTGGCATATTTCCACATCTTGGCTATTGTAATATGCTGCTATGAAAATGAATATACAGGTACCCGTGAGTCCATTTTCATTTCTTTTCAGTATGTACCTGGGAGTGGAATATCATAAGGTAATTCTAGCTTTAACATTTTGAGGAACCACCAAACTGTTTTCCACAGCAGTTGCATCATTTTACATTCCCACCAGCAATGCATGAAGATTCTAGTTTCCCCACATCCTCTTCAGCTTCAGTTATTTTCTGTGTGGTTTTATTTTTGTTGTTGTTGTTGTTGTTGTTTTGAGATTAGCCATCTGAGTGGGCATAAAGTGATATCTCATTATGGATATGCATTTCCCAGCTGGTAAGTGATGTTCAGCATCTTTGCATGTGCTTGTTGGCCAGCTATATATCTTCACTGGAGAATGTCTATTCAAGTCCTTTACTAGTTTTTTAATTGAGTTGTCTCTTTGTTGTTGAGTTGTAAGACTACTTTGCAAATTCTAGATACTTAACCATATGTGTGATTTTAAAATATTTTCTCCCATTCTGTAGGTTGTGTTTTTACTCTCTAGATAGTGCCCTCTGATACACGAAAGTTTGAAAATTTGATTAAGTTTGGGCACCTGGGTGGCTCAGTCATCAGCTCAGGTCATGATCGTACAGTTTGTGAGTTTGAGCCCCACATCAGGTGAACATGAGTCCCACCTGATGTGAGACTTGCTTCTCTCTCTCTCTTTTTCTCTCTAGCATTACTATATAGTAAGTCTACTGTTAATGAACTCCCTCATTTTTTTTTTAATCTGAAAATGCCTTAATTTTTCTTTCATTACTGAAGGATAGTTTTGCCAGGTATAGAATTCTTGCTTAATGTGTTCTCTCTCTCTCTTTCTCTCGTATTAAAATATGTTGTCCTACTCCCTTACTCCATGATTTCTGTGAGAAAACACCTGTTAATCTTACTGAGGAACCTGATTTCCTTTAGTTGTCTGTGGTTTCCTTTGGCTCCTTGAGTGCATTTAAAAGACCATTGATTTAACATTTTTGACCAGTAATTTCATTATCTGGGCTTCCTCAAGGATGGTTTTTGTCAGATTCTTTTTTTCTTTTGAATGTGACATATTTTCTTGTTTTTTTTGTGTGTGTGCTTTATAAGTTTTAGTAGGTACCTGGACATTCTGAGTATAATTTTTAACTTGAGGGTTGGAGCTATCTGACATTTCCAAACTTTCCAATGTGTGTATTCCTTGTTGTGTATGGTTATGGATATTTCTGTGTCATTACATCTGTGGGCAACCAGTGGCCTGTTGAAGATTTCCTTAAATGTCTGCCTCCACAAATGGGGAACAAAAGACCCTGCTCTAAATGTTTTAGTAGCTGCTGCTGTGGGAAGCCACTGCTGGCAGGAAGCCCAACACCAAGGCCAGTGTGGGCACCCGGCCATCACCAGACCAAGCAAAACAACACCTACTTCTGTGGCGATGGGGTCCCCACTGCTTGTCATGACATGTGCCATCTGTTCCAGGAACACAGGCCACTATTTCCACACCTGCAGTGGGGCTAAGAAGTGGGGGTGTAGTTGGTCTGCACCCCATGCTTACTTATGAAAGATCAGCAGTTTGTTTTTTCATCAGACACTCCCCTGGTGGATGTAACTGACCAGTCTCTTTCCATCTTATTGTTTGCTTTGATGGAGGGCCTGATCCCTAGAGCTGCCTTCCAGGCCATTTTGTGTAATGTCACTCCCTCTTATTTTTGTACATGGACTTCTTAACTAGTCCACCGTGGTGGCCTCTATCCTGTAATTACCACACACACATAATAGAGGATGTAAGGTATTAAAGATGTGATAATGTTGGAAAAAGCAAGATAATGTTGGTTTTAGAGCTAAATAGATCTGTATTTGCGTCTTAACTTGCTGATTTACCATGGGTTAACCTGAACCTCTGTACCTAATCTGTCAAACAGCTTTCATAATAATATGCAAAGAGGTATGTTAAAGGGTTAACAACTGAAATGCCAGTGTTATACCAACATTTGTTGATAACTCCTGTTTTATCATCAGTTGCTAAGCCCTTAGTGCCAAACCTTTTTACATCCTTTATGTATGTATTCCCAGCGATAGTTTTATAAAATGAGTAGTATTTTCTGTTTTGTTTTGTTTGTTTTTACAGAAGATGAAGCTAAAGCCTAGAGAGATTTTTAACAATTTTCTTAAAGTAAACCTAAGAGTCAGACTCAGGGCTGTCTGACTCCAGCCGTCGCGGATAGCTGTTGTTCTGTACTGCCGCTTGTCTGTGTCACAGTGTCTGATTTTAAGGTCTCTTATTTGTTTTTCTCCATCAGGAGTCACATGCCATAGGAAAAAAGCCTGAAAACCCAGCAGACATGATTGAAGAAGGGGAGCTTATCCTATCTGTGAATATCTTATACCCCGTGATATTTCATAAGGTCAGTAGTAAAATATTTTGTATTTCATAGATAATATGTGTCACTTTTCTCAAAGGGTTTAATTATTTGAAGAGTCACAATCCTTATGCAAAAGGGTTCCTCTTTCTCCACATCCTCACCAACGTCTGTCATTTCCTGAGTTGTGAATTTTAGCCATTCTGACTGGTGTGAGGTGTTATCTCACTTTTGGTTTTGATTTGTATTTCCCTGATGATGAGTGATGTTGAGCATTTCTCCATAAGTCTGTTAGCCATCTGCACATCTTGGAAAAGTATCTATTCATGTCTTTTTTGTCCATTTCTTCATTAGATTATTTGGTTTTGGGGGCATCAAGTTCGATAAGTTCTCTATTGATTTTGGGTACTAACCCTGTATCTGAAATCTCATTTGCAAATATCTTTTTTCCATTCCATCCATTGCCTTTTAGCTTTGCTGATTCTTTTTTTGCCTGTGCAAAAGCTTTTTATCTTGATGAGGTCCCAATAGTTCATTTCTGCTTTTGTTTCCCTTGCCTCTGGAGACATGTCGAGTAAGAAGTTGCTATGGCCAAGGTCAAAAAGGGATTTGCCTGCTTTCTCCTCTAGGATTTTGATGGCTTCCTGTCTCATTTAGGTCTTTCATCCATTTTGGGTTTATTTTTGTGTATGGTGTAAGAGAGTGGTCCAGGTTCATTCTTCTGCATGTTGCTGTCCAGTTTTCCCAGCACCATTTGCTGAAGAGACTGTCTGTATTCCTTTGGATATTCTTCTCTGCTTTGTCAAAGATGACTTGGCTATATGTTTGTGGGTCCATTTCAGGGTTCTCTTCCATTGATCTATGTGTCTGTTTTTGTGCCAGTCCCACACTGTCTTGATGATTACAGCTTTGTAATACAGCTTGAAGTCCGGGAGTGTGATGCCTCTAGGTGTGGTTTTCTTTTTCAGGATTGCTTTGGCTATTTGGGTTTTTTCTGGTTCCATACAAATTTTAGGATTGTTTGTTTTAGTTCTGTGAAGAATGCTGATGTTAATTTGATAGGGATTTGATAGGGATTGATAGTACTTTGGGCATTATCGACATTTTGACAAGATTTGTTCTAATCCATGAGCATGGAATATTTTTCCATTTTTTTGTGTCTTTAATTTCTTTCATAAGCTTTCTATAGTTTTTCAGTATATAGATTTTTCACCTTTTTGGTTAGGTTTATTTCTAGGTATTTTATGGTTTTTGGTGCAATTGTAAATGGGATTGATTCCTTGATTCTCTTTCTGCTGTTTCATTATTGGTGTATAGAAATGCAACAGATTTCTGTGCTTTGGTTTCATATCCTGTGACTTTGCTGAGTTCATGGATCAGTTCTAGCAATTTTTTGGTGTAATCTTTTGGGTTTCTCATATAGAATATTATGTCATCTGTGAAGAATGAAAGTTTGACTTCTTGCTGGTTTGAATGCCGTTAATTTATTTGTGTTATCTGATTACTGAGGCTAGGACTTCCAATACTATGTTGAATGCCAGTGACAAGAGTGGACATCCCTATCATGTTCCTGACCTTAGGGCAAAAGCCTCAATTTTTCCCCCTTTGAGGATGATATTAGTAGTGGGTTTTCATATATGGTTTTTGTGATCTTGAGGTATGGTACTTCTATCCCTAATTTCTTAAGGGTTTTTTTCAAGAAAGGATGCTGTATTTTGTCAAATGCTTTCTCCACATCTATTGAGAAGATCATGTGGTTGTTGTCCTTTGTTTTATTAATGTGATGTATCGCGTTGATTGATTTGTGGATATTCAACCAGCCCTGCATCCTTGGTATAAATCCCACTTGGTCGTGGTGAATAATTCTTTTAGTATATTGTTGGATCCGGTTGGCTAGTATCTTGTTGAGTATTTTTACATCCATATTGATCAGGGAAATTGGTCTATAGTTCTCCTTTTTAGTGGGGTCTTTGGTTTTGGAATCATGGGAATGCTGGCCTCATAGAATGAGTTTGGAAGTTATCCTTCCATTTCTATAGTTTGGAACAGCTTCAAAAGAATAGGTGTTAAACCTTCCTTAAAAGTTGGGTGGAATTCCCCTGAAAAGCCATCTGGCCTGAACTCTTGTGTTTTGGGAGATTTTTGATAACTAATTCAATTTCTTTACAGGTTACAGGTTTGTTCAAATTTTCTATTTCTTCCTGTTTCAGGAAGTTTATATGTTTCTTGGAATTTGTCCATTTCTTCCAAATTGCCCAATTTATTGGCCTATAATTGCTCTTATGTTTTCTCATTGTTTGTATTTCTGTAGTGTTAGTTGTGATCTCTTCTCTTTCATTCTTGGTTTTATTTGGGTCCTTTCCTTTTTCTTCTTGATCAAACTGGCTAGGGGCTTATCAGTTTTGTTAATTCTTTCAAAGGACAAGCTCCTGTTTTATTGATCTGTTCTGCTGTATTTTTTTTTATAGCATTGATTTCAGCCCTGATCTTTATTATTTACCATCATCTGCTGGTTTGGGGTTTTATTTGCTGTTCTTTTTCCAGCTTCTTAGGTGTAAGGTTAGGTTGTGTATCTGAGATCTTTCTTCCTTCTTTCAGAAGGCCTGGATTGCTATTGTCTTCCCTCTTATGATCACCTTTACTGAATCTCAGAGGTTTTGGGCTGT
>NC_043712.1:51972020-51984068 GCF_006229205.1 Suricata suricatta | reverse complement strand
AGACAGATGATCTGTCCATTGCTGTAAGTGGGGTGTTGAGATCCCCTACTATTATTGTATTGTTATCAATGAGTTTCTTTATGTTTGTGATTAACTGATTTATATATTTGAGTGCTTTCACATTGGGTGCATATATGTTTACAATTGTTAGATCTCCTTGGTGGATAGACCTTTTAATTATGATATAATGCCCTTCTTCATCTCTTGTTACAGTCTTTATTAAAATCTAGGTTGTCTAATAAAAGTATGCATACTCCAGCTTTCTTATTGTAATGGTTCTTCATCCCCTTACTTTCAATCTGAAGGTGTCTTTAGGTCTAAAATGGGTACCTTGTTAACAGCCTATAGATGGGTTTTGTTTTCCATTCTGTTACCCTGTCTTTTGATTGAAGCATTTAGTCCATTGACATTTAGAGTGAGTACTGAAAGATATGAATTTATTGCCATTATGTTGCTTGTAGAGTTGGAGTTTGTGTTGGAGTTCTCTGGTCCTTTCTAGTCTTGATTGCTTTTGTTCTTTTTTGTTTTATTTCATCTTTTCTCCCCTCTGAGAGTCCTTAAAATTTCTTGCAGGGCTGATTTAGTGGTCATGAACTCCTTTAGTTTTTGTTTGTCTGGGAAACTCTTTATCTCTCCTATTTTGAACAACAGCCTTGCTGGATAAAGAATTCTTAGCTGCATATTTTTCTGATTCAGCACATTGAATATATCCTTTCACCCTTTTCTGGCCTGCCAAGTTTCTGTGGATAGGTCTGCTGTGAACCTGATCTGTCTTCCCTTGTAGATTAAGGAGTTTTTTTCCCTTGCTGCTTTCATAATTCTTTCCTTGTCTGAGTATTTTGTGAATTTATTATATGCCTGGTGGTTTTTGTTGAATCTAATGGAAGGTCTCAGTGCTTCTTGGATTTTGATATCTGTGTCTTTCCCTAGTTTAGGAAAGTTTTCTGCTATGATTTGCTCACATAAACCTCCTATCCCTTTTTCTCTTTCTTCATCTTCTGGGACACCTATGATTTGGATGTAATTCCCTTTTAGTGAGTCACTGAGTTCTCTAATTCGTGTCGCATGCTCTTTAGCCTTAGTTTCCCTCTTTTTTCCTGTTTCATTATTCTCCATATTTCTTCTGTATAGCTGATTCACTGCTCTGCTTCATTCATCCTTCCCACTGTGGCATCCTTAAGACCACATCTCAGCTATAATGTTTTTAATTTTGTCCTGACAAGATTTTACTTCTTTTATCTCTGTAGAAGGGAGTCTATGTTTTTTTCAACCCCAGCTAGTATTCTTATTATCATGATTCTAAATTCTAGTTCAGACACGTTGCTTATATCTGTGTTGATGAAGTCTCTAGATTGTCATTTCTTCCTGTTCTTTTGGGGTGAATTCCTTTGTTCTCTCATTTTGGAGGAAGAAAAAGAATTAATAAAATAAAATATTAAAATTAAAAAGATGAAAAACAGAGCCAAAAATGAAATCAAATAAAGGAAGCTTGGTGTGACAGGTCCATTCTCCATGAGGTGGTGCTTAGCTTGCTGAGGTGAATTGCTGTGGTGCATGTTTGCATATATACGCTTGTGCGGGAGAAGTGAAAATGGTGTCACCCAGCTTCCCAGTCTCTGACTCTGGAACCCTGCGCTCTCACCAACTGGCAATCAAGCACTCCTCCTTTGTCTCTGGCTTCTGTCCACTCCTTGCTTCTACACTGTCTGTGTCCAAGTCATCAGCCTGCCAGGTGGCACCTCCCTCCCAAATTTTATCTCAGATGGGGCTCTGTTTCGAAACCCCTCACCCCTTTGAGAGCTTTGCCACTTGGACCCACTCTGACCCTCTGGAGGAGGGTTTCCCCAAGCAATGGCCGGGTGCTGGCCACCCCCCAGGAACACTCACGTGACCACACTGTTGCAGATGCCCAGAGAGTGCAGCTAGGTGCAAGCATGCCCTGGAAAACATTCTCATGATTGTGTAGCGGCAGCATTTTAGGGATTATGGTAAATCAAACACATATCTGGCACCTAGCTCACAGGGAGGAGGTAAACAGTTGTGGCCATTAGTTTGGACCTGTAATTAATGGATGCCAAGTAGATAAATACAGAAACCAAGAAGACACAGAACACTGAGTCTTTAAGAAAACCATTTAGCTCTGGTCAGGACAGGATTTATTGTTTAATTGCTTTGTCTCTAAGTGGACACTTACTTATTTACCATTTGACTTTTAGCACAAAGAACACAAACCGTACCAGACGATGTTGGTATTGGGCAGTCAGAAGCTCACGGAACTCAGGGACTCAATTTGCTGTGTCAGTGACCTCCAGATTGGTGGGGAGTTCAGCAGCGCTCCTGACCAGGCTCCTGAGCACATCAGCAAAGTAAGACGGTTTTTGTTTTTTTAATTCTTATAAAACAAGAATAATAATAACAATAATATTAAGCTAAGTAAGTAGTGATATTTGTAATAGTAAATCTTCCAGCAGACACTTTCTTCTTCTCTGCCATCCCACCAAGCTTATCTCTTCCCTTCTTTTATCATCAAGATGTTTTCAAAGGTGAGACTATGCTTGAATTGATTTCCTTATCTTTCCTTCATCTCTCAACCATTCCGAGTTCACCTTTCCTTTTAAGCTCTTAGTAACCCCATCTTGTCTAACCTCTTCTCCATGTTCATACCACTTTTCATTACTGTTTGAATTTACTGTCCACTCTCTCCTCTTTCTGAGTTTCAGTCTGTCATAACTGCCCCACCACCACCTGGGAGCCCCCACCGCCCATAGGAGATGCTGTCCCTCCAAGCAGCGGCACCGAGCAGGGCCCCCAGATACCATCTGATGCTGGTGTTTCCCACAGAGGTGCTCTCAATAGGACAGAGAAACTTTACATACGTATTGGGTAGGGGTGGAAAGAAGCAAAGTGGTGGACCGGCCACCCACAAAATTTCAGAAGGGATTGTTTGCCCAGTAAAGTAGTAGTTCCTTGTGACTTTCATTGGAGGGCAGACTTGAACACCTGTTACTTGGTACAGCTCTGGTAGAAGCCCTCAGATTTACTCAAAAGGGGCAGAGCTCCTGTAGATCAGAAAAAGATATTTGGGCGGACTAGAATGGACATAGGGTTTGGACGTGAACCATCACAATCACTATTTTTGCTGGTTCTGTGCCACCGGCCATAGAAATGTTATAACCTAGATTTCCTCTTGGTTCTTCTAAATTCTCCTGGTCTTTCAACAATTTTCATGGTTTTAAGTGGACTGTAACCTTTGTTAGCCATGTTCTCTGCTGTTCTCCTAATTGGTTTATTTTATTTACTTTAAACCATTATTTTAAGTGCCGCCGCCCCCCCCCCCCCAGGCATTTCCACTTAAGCCTCACTGCTGCCTGGCATCGGTATCGCGTTTCTGTAGTCGGTGTGCTCTGCCACTTTTCTGGGTAACAGTTTCACTCATTCTGAAACCGACAGCATCTTTACTCCTGACTTACCATCCGCCAAAACCCTTGCTGTTTGTTTCACTGAAAAAATAAAGTTACCAAAAGAGGATTTTCCATCACTTCTCACCCACATTTACCCCTCTGCCCCTCTGCCCCTGAACTCTGCCTCCCACCTGTGACTGTGGACGGACCAAGCCTGCCGCTGCCCGCGCCGGGATTCCACGCCCTGCCCCTGCTCGCCCCCCCGTCCAGGCAGCTCACGCCCTGCCCCTGCTCGCCCCCCGTCCAGGCAGCTCCCCACCATTACAAGTGTGCCACACGATCTCACGTCTCAACCCTTGTTGAGTGTGCGCAGCTTCCTCTAGCTGCCACATCAGCCTCTGCTTCCTTCTCCGCACACTGACTCCTAGGAGGCAGTAATAATGAGTTAATAATCGTACTAAATTCATTGTTTCTCTTTTTCTGCCACCACTTTGGCTTGCACTCACTTCTGTTCCCTACCAGGGTTCGAAAATCACTTTTATTGATGTTACCAGACTTCGTTCTCACCTTTTTTGACAACTCATTGGCATAGGACACAACTGAGTATTCCTGCTTCCTTGCAACATTTTCTTTACTTAGGTTTTAGGATATTATGTGCACTTGATTTTCTCTCTTTTTTTTTCTTAATGTTTACTTATTTTTGAGAGAGAGAGAGTGAGTTTGAAGCAGGCTCTGTGCTGACAGACAGCCAAATGCAGGGCTTGAACTTCTGAATGGTGACATCATGACCTGAGCTGAAGTCAGACACTCAATCGACTGATCCACCCAGGTCCCCCAAAACTGACTTTAATTACATAAAATTTTTCCTCTCTGACCCTCCCTTTGCCACTCTGGCACCATCTTGCTTGATCACTGCATTGCCTAGAATAATAGGCTGATGCTGTTTGATGTGACTTTGCTGCCGAAGGCTGGCCGTGCCCCAGGCTTTTCTGTGATTGGCAACGAGACCAGTATCATGACTCACACACAGACTTCACTTAAATCTGGTTTTAAGGTCATTGGTTTCTTTAGCTTTGACATCTCGGTGCTTTTAGAAATAAACATTAAAGAGAAACAGGTCAAATTTCCATGCTTATGTAGACCGGGAAATAAGACATTTACCTTTCTGGTAAAGAAGAAGCAGCTGTCCAAAAAACCCCATAAAACCAAAACCAAAAAAATCCAGAAACAGGTGGAACTATAAAGTTTGTAAGTTCACTTTAATAATCAGAAGCTGAATTCTTTCTCCTTGCAACCGGGTCGTCACTGCACAAAGCAGCTGAGTCCCATCGGGGAATGCGTTTTCGCTCTAGGAGCCCTGGAGAGTGTTTTTTAACCAGACTCGCGTTTGCCCGTCAGTGCTGATGCTTCATGCCTTCCCAGCCCTCTCTGAGCAGGGGGCCAGCTGACACATTGCCCTATTTTAAATATTTTCCTTGTTCTGAAGGCTAGGTTTTAGAAAGTGAACTGAAAAATAAGTGAAATTTTTGCAGATACTAACATTTGCATGGCCCATGGAAAGATTTTTATTTCACCAATTGGCATTTATGTTTTACGGTTCTGGGATTTTTTAAGTTTTGCTTTGTAATTTTTTTTCCATATTTATGTGAGCCTTCTTTTTTCTTGGGGAGTCTGTGCCTTGAGAAATTCTGAACATACACACAGGACATAGTATGATGAGTCCTGTCGTACCCATTACCCGCCATCACTGGTTCTCGTTATTTTGCCAGATAATTTTCTCTCTGCCTCATGCCGTTGTCACACCTGACAACACTGAAGATTAGTCCCTCAGTTATACTGCTCTTTTTGACCACTCTGTGGTGTATATTCCCCTGGTAACCTTGGAAGAAAAAAATCAGTGAGCTGCAGTTCTTGTAATTGAGGAAAGGAGCATTTTTATTCCAACCAACAAGCAGAACTTTGAACATTAACTTAGGTGACTTGAGCATGTGCGAAGTCCGGGAGAGTTGGGCCAGGGCATTTAAATATCTTTCAAAACCAAATGTCTAAAGCATAATATGTTTTGATAGTATTTGTGTTTGGACTATAGTAGTTAAAGAATGGAGTGCATTTTAAAAATGTATATATAAGATCAGTGCCAGTATTTTCTACTCAGTTTTTGTTTGTTTGTTTGTTTTTTTAATGGTCCCTCGCATTTTAATATCTGGTCTATTGATTTTTTTTTTTAACATTGCTCAGATTAATTCTTTTTTTTTTTTTTTCTTTTTGTCAGTAATCTCTTTAAGGGTCTTGCCTAGAGGAAGTTTGAGAAAATACGTTGCATAACTGTTACTCTGTTACTTATCGTAAGTAAAGCTCTGGTATAGGATACAGAGTAACAAATCTTAAGTTACAAAATTTCCTTACCCACACTTCTTCGGCACCTCCCTCCCAGTCCCATTTTCTGACAGCAGATCCTAGGACCATTTCTGAAATTCTAATATAGCTGATTTGAATGTTAGCAAGAGAACAAATGAGTAATGGATACCTAAAACAATATATAAATGACTTTGTTCCAATGATCATATTAGTTGTCAGTAGTTACTTTGTTTCTATGGAAACAAATAGAAATGGAAACAGAATTGTAGACTCTTAGGCTACATTAGGAAATAGCAGAAGTAACCTCCTACACTAGCTTTCCTACACCAGCTTTTCCATGTTGGTTGGTGAGCCTCCCGTGACCCTCTCTTCCCCAAAGTTGGTCAGCTAAATTAGCTGACAAAATAGGGAGACCATTTTAGTGAGGATCTCTGGGCACCACTGAAAATGAAAATTACCTGGTATTGAGATTGCTCACATCTATTCTATTTGTAGCCTGGGACAAGGGAAAGTTATTAATGGATGACTAAGAATTTGGATGGAAAACATTTTTGCTCGTTTAGAGCTGCCTTCTAAAAGATAATAGTTGTGCCTAACCAAAAGCATTGAGTTGCCTAAACTACCTAAAATGAAGTTCTATAGAAGCATTTTGTAATGAAAAACAACTAAACTTTTGTTTTTGTTCCCCAAATAAGGCAGTATTCTTTCAGAACCTTTATTTTGGATCCTAGCCTACCTCTTTGAGGGTCCAGAAGTATATTTAGTGGCAATTTATATGTGTTCCTGTGACTGGTAGGCAGCAAGAGACACCCCTCTGGAAAGTTGCTAGGCAGAAGGTTAAGAAACCTCAGGATTCAGACCGCTTGTGTGACCACTAGGGTGCTTTGGGGCAAGATCCTCAAATTCTGCTGAAGAATTGTTGAAAATTTTATTAAAATTTCAAGGGAGAATTTTTATAAAAGTATGCTGAAAATATTTAAAAATAACAAAAACATAACTCTGTGACAACTGTTATTACTGCTGGGAAATACCAAAGACGTGACTTCTAGTATCCAAAATAACTCACTGCTGTGTGTGCATATAATAAAATAACATTGACGGTTATTTCTGATTAGGTTTCTTTCATAAATCTCATTATATCTTTACATTTTATCCCTGGTAAGTGCATAATACCTGTCCCATGGGAGAGTCTCATCAAATATTACACTAATGAACTAAGCATATTTTGTGCAGTTGCATAAAGTTACTGTAAAGCACATTAATATGTGTGATTTTATGACCTATACATTTTGAATTGGTAGCAATTCCTAACTGTTACTAGTGGACTTTCTTTTAATCTCATCTGCTTTCTTATAGGACCTGTACAAATCAGCCTTCTTTTATTTTGAAGGGACATTTTATAATGATAAAAGATACCCTGAGTGCAGAGATTTGAGCAGGTACGGTCTTCAGAAGTCTTCTGTCTTCCTGTTTCTAGTTCTCAAAATAATGAGAGCTCCACAAACTGGTCTGTTAAGGACCTTAGCCAAGCAATTGTTTTGTTAGACAGTTTTGTTTGTTTTGAGGTCAAAAATATCTGTTTCGTTTGTTTGTTTTTGAGAGAGAATTAGCGTGCATGCAGGCAGGGGAAGGGCAGAGAGAAAGAGAATCTTTTTCTTTTAATTTTTTTAAATTTTTAAAATTTTATTTGAGAGCGAAAGAAATAAGCAGGGTAGAGGTGGAGAGATGGAGGAGAGACTCCCAAGCAGGCCCTGTGGGGTCAGCACGGAGCCCCACACGGGGCATGAACTCACAAACCTTGAGATGACCTGAGCCGAAATCAAGAGTCGGCACTCAACCAACTGAGCCACCCAAGTCAGGGACGTGTGTGTGTGTGTGTGTGTGTGTGTGTGTGTGTGTGTGTGTGTGTATTTTCCATGCCCAACGTGGGACTCAAGTACACGACCTGGAGATGAA
This sequence comes from Suricata suricatta, assembly GCF_006229205.1. Classification (NCBI taxonomy): domain Eukaryota; kingdom Metazoa; phylum Chordata; class Mammalia; order Carnivora; family Herpestidae; genus Suricata; species Suricata suricatta. The sequence continues at coordinate 51,976,353 of NC_043712.1, read as the reverse complement.
GAGCTGCTAATGACGAGGTAGGCAGGCATCCCAAGATTTGCTATTATTTTTTTAATGTTTGTTTATTTTTGAGAGAGAGAAAGCTCTAGTGGAGGAGGGGCAGAGAGAGAGAGAGACACAGAATCCGAAGCAGGCCTCAGGCTCTGAGCTGTCAGCACAGAGTCTGACACGGGGCTCGAACTCATGAACTCCGAGATCATGACCTGAGCTGAAGTCGGATGTTTAACTGACTGAGCCACCCAGGCGCCCTATGATTTGTTATAATTTCTACGCCAGTAAGTAGATAATGCAAAGATTTTGAAATGATCTATGCATATCTTTGATTGGAAAGTTTTCTGTCTGGAGAAAAGTTTTGATTAACTTACCAGTACCTAGGTCAGCCAAATGAAATAACTGAATACATTTTAAAAACTGAGAGGGGGCACCTGGGTGGCTTATTTGGTTGAGTGCCCAACTCTTGATTTCAGCATGACTCAGGATCCCAGGGTTATGGGATCGAGCCCCACATTTGGCTCCTGCTGGTCATGGAGCCTGCTAAAGATTCTGTTTCCTTCAGGACGCCCGGGTGACTCAGTTGGTTAAGCCGCTGACTCCTGATTTTGGCTCAGGTCATGAGTCTGTGAGTTCAGGCCACCTGTCGGGCTCAGTGCTGACAGTGAGGACCCTGCTTGGGATTCTGTTTCCCTCTCTCTCTGCCCCTTTCCTGCTCATGCTCTCCTTTCTCTCTCTTAAATGAGTAAGAAAAACCCCACATTATAGCAAGTCTTGTATTGAGCCATAGATAAATCTAAAAAAATTTAAATCCCACTTAAAGAATTTATTAGTCTCTTTCATATTTAAATGAAAGCAGTAAATTAATCGGGCACTATTTTTTCTGCTTGACCAGTGTATACTGTTGTTTCCCCTATGGGAGTATGTAAATATATGGTTAAGTACATAACATGAAAAATCTATAGCTAATAATCATGTAAATTAGGCCATACTTAAAAAAAATTTTTTTAATGTTTATTTTTGAAAGCAAGAGAGAGCATGAGTGGGGGAAGGTCAGAGAAAGAGGGAGACACAGAATCTGAAGCAGGCTCCAAGCCCTGAGCCGTCAGCACAGAGCCCTAGATGGGGCCCGAACCCACAAACCATGAGATCACAACATGAACTGAAGTCGGATGCTCAACAGACTGAGCTACCTAGGTGCCCCCAGGCCATACTGTTATTGTCAGTGCCCCAGGGACTAGAGTACCCGTGTGTTTATATGCATTCTTTCATTGGAGCAATTTGTGTCTGTATTCTAATACAGTGGTTCTCAAACTTGTTCTCAGTGTTCCTGGGCACTATAAATAATTGAGGACTCCAAAGAGCTTTGGATTATGTGGGCTGTAGCTCTCCATGGTTACCATGTTAGAGGTTGAAACTGATAATTTAAATATTAACTAATTTAAGTAATCCTATTACACGTGAACGTTAATAATCTTGCGGGGGTGGGGGGGGTCGGGGAACTGATTTCCAAAACAAAATGAGAGGAGTGGCATTCTACTTGTCCCGTTCAATGAGTAAATAAGAATCGAAAAGGGCAAATGAGATTTTTATCATAAATATGTTCAGGAACCACACTTTGAGAACTGTTGCTGTAATGGATAAAGAAGAATTAGAGTTCTTTTTTATTTAAAAAGATGATTTAATGTTTATTTTTGAGAGAGAGAGAGCATGTGCAAGCAGGGAAGGGACATAGAAAGAGGAAGACACAGAATCTGAAGCAGGTCAGCACAGAGCCCGACATGGGGCTTGAACCCATGAACTGTGAGATCATGACCTCAACCAAAGTCAGATGCTTAACCGACTGAGCCACCCAGATCCCCCTTTATTTTTATTTAAAAATTTTAAAAAATATTTATTTTTGAAAGAGATACAGAAACAGAGCACAAGGAGAGGAGGGGCAGAGAGGGAGGGAGACACAGAATCCTGGGCAGGCTCCAGGTTCCAAACTGTCATCAGAGAGCCCCAAGCAGCACTCAAACCCATAAGCTGTGCGATCATGACCCGAACCCAAGTTCGACACCTGGACTGAGCTACCCAGGTGCCCCAGGAATTCAGAGTTCTTAATTTCAACATGTATCAACCACTAAGACTTTCACTTCAAGATGGCAACTGTCATTTATTGAGAGAGCCGGGGTCTATGAAATAATTGTGGTCACAAACCATTTTCTGTTATTTTTAGGTTTTTGAAGAATAATGAAATATTGCCTTTTTGCCCCCTTTAGAACTATCATTGAATGGTCAGAGTCCCACGATAGAGGCTATGGAAAATTCCAGACCGCTAAGATGGAAGATTTCACCTTCAATGACTTGTATATTAAACTGGGTTTTCCTTACTTATATTGTCACCAGGGAGACTGTGAACATGTTATTGTCATTACTGACATAAGGTAAGTGGCAGCACTTGGAACATTTTGTCATTTGTTGTTTTCTTTCACCTTATAAAAGCATGGGTAGTTTTTCTTTGTTCTTGTTTTTAATGAGAGGAATACAATCAGTCACCGCAGCTTGGCTTGGGAGCAGCAAAGCTGTTTGCCTTCCATCGAACGACCGCCCGTTCATACGGTTTCTTTTGGGCAGGTCTGCGATGGAAACACGCCACTGTTTGTTGGAGGGCTAAAAATGTGTAAAGAAGTGTCTCCATTTAGGATTAGTCAGGCAATATCCGCCCACTTTTTATGTCACTGTAGCCCCTTAGCTTATTGGCAGATTTGCAACTATGTATCTAGGTTTCCTGTCTCTTTGCCAAAATTTTAAGGAGATAAAAAGCAATTGGGAGAAAATAATAATGCTAACATTTGACAAATGGGAAACCTTAATGCTTTTATAAGGATAAAGGGGAAGGACTAACGTAGTTTAAAATGAGATTCTGTTATGAAAAATTTTGTATAGCTAATACCTCATGAATAAGGCTGTTCTTTCCTTATCTAGGAAATCTCAGTTTATGAAGTAGCAATATACAGGAGAAAGCCCTTTGATTCCAAGAGACTGGTTTTGTGTGAAGCAGCGATCTACGCGTGCTTTTTATTGTGCCAGTAATGGGAACTGAGGCTCGAGAAAGTCCCTGTGTCCACTTCTCTCGGGTCTTAGGGGCCGGCCCCGAACACTTTGACCTCCCGGGCACTCGTTCTCAGGAAGCTCCCAGAGTTCCCACAAGGAGTAAACCTTGGAATAGGGGGAGACGTAAAGAGGACTGTCAGAGCCAGGATAGGGAAGCCCAGCAGGCTGGCCGTGTGGCCCACCTAGCGAGCCACTTAGTCCCAAGACTGGGGCACAGCTGGGAGCTCAGGAGGGACGTCTAGAACGCTAGACCTCGCGCTGGCGTGTAGCACGTGGGGAGAGCACGTCTGTCCTCTGTCAGGAAATACAGAACTGAGTTAGCGACAGGTACATTGAACCCTAATGAGCAAATGTGAACACAAGAGAATTACTTGCTAGAAAACCCTGTTATACAATGAAAGGAACCTAGAGGCAGTTGTGTAGCGTAGGTGTAAGTAGTATTTGTCTGGCATCATGTGAACGTTAAATATTTAACCAAAGTTATTTTGGTTCTGAAGAGGGATGTGGAGGAGCTAACTTCAAAAGACACTGTTAAGAATGCAACAACAGTTGCTGTCAGGGAAGAAGAATTACTGAAGCACGAGCCAGAGAGCTCATAACCCTCAGAGTTTTACAGGACTTAAAATTATATATAGTTTTGATAATATGTTAAATTGTATAGAACCTGTTCTCTCAAATGAAGGGAAATGTGCCTGAGACTTAGCAGAAGATGGAAGACAGTTCAATTTTTTTATACTTTTAGTTTAGTTTTTTTTTTTAAGTTTATTTTGAGAGAGCACAAGGAGAGGGGGAGAGAGAACCTCAGGCAGGCCCCAATTTTTAAAACTTTTTAAACTTCCCTTTCTTTTAAAAGGTTCTAATTCTCTTTTATTTTAGAGAGAGAGAACATGTGCACAAGTGACAGGGGCAGCAGGAGAGAATTTTTTCTTTAGATTTATTTTGAGAGTGAGCGAGCATGCGCAGGGGAGAGGGGCAGAGAGAGAGGGAGCGAGAATCCCAAGCAGGCTCTGTGCTCAGCGTGGAGCCTGATGCGGGCTCAGTCTCACAGCTGTGACATCAGGAGCTGCGCCGTTGCCAAGATTTGGATTCTCAACAGACTAAGCCACCCAGGTGTTCCAAGGTTGTATCTTAAGGAACCCCTACACCCAACATGGGGCCTGAACCCACACCCCCGAGACGGAGAGTTATTTGCTCTATTGACTGAGCCAGCCAGGTGACCCTTTTAAGGAGCTTTAAAATACAG
>NC_043712.1:51925955-51971920 GCF_006229205.1 Suricata suricatta | reverse complement strand
GTTGATAAATTGCTACCCATTCTTAAGAAAAAGTAATAATCAAATTTTAGGATTGTCAGGGACATTCAGAACACTCTTGTGCAGTCCCTTCATTTTTTTGGGTGGAGAATCTGAGGCCCAGCACGGTTAAGGGATATACTCAGACCCAGTCAGTCATCTGATCCCTGACTTCCATTTTGTTTACTTAATTCTGACACCTAAAACTGAAGTCCTGCCAGTTCACATTATATCTGGAGTCAGATTTAGATTTTAATAAAGAGGACAGTAAAGAGCCACGTACCACGTAACCAAATAGGTAAAATAGTTGCCCAAGCTATGTGTCATAAAAAGGTGTTAGGTGTTGAGTAAGCCGCGGCTCTCTGCTGGGATTCACTTGACATGTGCTCCGTCTTGGAGAGTGAAACCCGACCCCCCATAGCGAGTTTTGGGAAGTTTCAAAGGAAAGAAAACATTGTTTAATCCAAAATGATCTTTAGGACAGTGTTTTTATGGGACACAGTTTGGTCAGCCTTGTGAAACAAGTGAGTTTATACCTAGATCTTTTAGAAAAAATGAAAAATATACTTACCGTGTTAATGTTGAGGCACAGATCTATTTCTTTGCAGATCGTAACAATTTGCATTTTAATATCTGCGTTTACTTCTCATGTACAAAAGGCTTGTCCATCGTGATGACTGCTTGGATAGGACCCTTTATCCCCTTCTTACCAAGAAGCATTGGTTATGGACCAGAAAGTGTTTTGTTTGTAAGATGTACACAGCCAGGTAAGTTGTAATTATTTGAAAATCACCAGTTTTCAGTAATCAGGTACTTTTCATTTTTAGTACCTCAGTGTTTCCTGTTTTGAATTTGAATCTGAGGACTTCTGCTTTGGGGGTGTAACTAGAAATGGCTTTATCTGGTAGGTAAGTGCTGCAAATTAGGTTACAGAGTTTAAACAAGGAGGATATGAATTATGTATAACGAAGTCCAGGGACGGGTCAGACTTCGAATTAATTCTCAGTGGCATCAAGGAGCCATGTTATTTGGCTGCAGTTTACAAAAGAAGCTTCACCCACAGCTTCCCCTCCATGGAAAAAATAACAAAGCATCTCATATATGTAACGAGGTTAAAATACGGTTTCGTAAAATTTTTAGTCTGTGGTACTTCATATTTAGTTTGCTTTCAAACTGTGGATCATAGTTGAAAAAATGTATCCGTATCAGTTAAATACTGCTTATACTTCCATTTGTATACACACTCTAACACTTTATCCTGAATTCTAGGTAAAACAGCTGGCGTTTTCAAATTAGGCAGTACCAATTTATCAGTTAAGTTACATAAAAGTTTATCAGGTCTGTAGCATATAATATATTGTGGGTTTTTCAAGATGGTGTATTTAAATGTTAACAGTTACTTGGAAAATAGGTGAGGCATGGCTAAAGCATATGAGATTCACATATGAATTTCTGTTTTTCCCTACTTACCTTGAAGAAGTCTTTCAGAGAAACAGCATTCTGCAGGGTTTCTGTTAGTTGCCCTTTTGCCTTGCAGAGTATTGGTAGTAATGTGTCTGCATTTATATCTACACACACACAATTATTGTATAAAGGATGATAAGGCAATAGCGGGAATGTTAATTTACACGTTACCACAGGCCATAACTTACAGCATGTTAAAGGTAGTTGATTGTAATGATGTGCATCTTTTTTTTTTCTTTTTAAATCACAGATGGGTGACGAACAATGACAGTTTTGCCCCAGAGGACCCATGTTTCTTTTGTGATGTCTGCTTTCGGATGCTCCACTATGATTCAGAAGGCACCAAACTGGGAGAATTCCTTGCTTATCCTTACGTTGATCCTGGAACCTTTAATTAATAACAAAAGTGCACCCTTGTGAAGTAACTGCCCCCTTGGACGGTTACTTTATTTCCAAAACCTGCCACTGAGGAACCAACTCCAGCTGACACAGTCAGTCAGTTAACAGCCCTGCACAAGTTCAAATCGCAGGTTTTTTTTAATAATGTTAAATTGTTTAGAAATATATTTTTAGTATTTATTCCAAAATATGGTTATTTAGTGCATATGCCCATTAAGTGGGTTTATCTTACTAAGTTGGAGTGCTTTCTAGATTTTGAATATAAATCCTTTGTCGGATTCAAGTATTTCTCATTTTTGCCCAGTCTGTGGCCTGCCTATTCATTCGGTGTCCAGAGTGGTTTTGCTAATCTGTAATTAGAAACCTTCAGTTAATGATACATCAAGTGGGATCATCAAGTGGTTTTGAAAATTCTTGAATGGGAGAGCTACACCTTGTACCGTGAGGCTTCCCAGGTAAATATCATTCAAACATCTGTAATAAAAACAAGGGAGAATAAAAGTAGATTTAACAAGTACTAGCCTTAATAGCTATTATGTAATCTGACCTTATAGGGGGCTCGTTTATAGTACTGGGTTGTGTGTCGTTAGGAACTAGTAGGCACACTAAACATTTTAATGGGACTCACTCACTGCATGAATAACGAATGTAAAAAGGTCTTCAGTATATAGTCCTACCTTCACAAAAGTAACCTTTCAGTTGGAGCTTCATTTCTTGACAAGAATTTTCTCAGTTTCATGTTATTAAGGCAACAGCAGACTTTGAGGCGCCTGCCTGGCTCAGCTGGTAGAGCGTGCAACTCTTAATCTAGGTTGTAAATTCGAGCCCCTCTAGGTCTAGAGATTTAAAAATAAAATCTTAAGAAAAAAGAATAAAATAGATTTTATATAGTATGACCATTGGGAAATGGGAAGTCCATATCCTGTGGATTGCCGGGATCCCTCGTTCTTGGGCAATGATACCCAGTATTCTTAACCTGCAAAACTAACTCTTCATTCTTCTGGCCCCTCACTCTAGTCCTACTTAGTCTCTTTCATTCTGGTCCAAAGGACCCCTTTGATGAATTCCAAGATCTAGAGCAGTTATCTAATCTCTATTGAAATGTTTTCTGGAAATTTTTTTGGTGGAAAATTTAGTTTTAAGACTTTTAAGAATACTGTAAAAGTATTCCTTTTAAATGTGTCATAAACTCTACTCTCTCTCCCCTAGGTTATTGATTAAAAGTCAGTTGAATTCCACATTACCTGGATGGCTAAGAGCAGACATTTACCATACAATAAAAACTGACGAATCCTTTAAAAGACTGGCAGTGAAGTGTTTTGTGGACTTAAATACCACATTCCCGGTTAAGTCCACTGGTGTGCAGAGGACAGCGCCGGTCTCTGGTATGTGACGACGGTCTCACTCACTGGTTCCATAAACACACGAGAGGATCAGAATAAAGAACTAAGAGCCCCCCCCCCGCCCCCCGCCGGCTTCGGTTACTGTCTGAATGTTTACTTTCATGTTTCCCATGATGCTAATAAGTTGACCAGATTGAAAATTCTGCTACAGAACTACTGATTTAACCAAGTCCTGTAAAGTTCCATGGGTAAAAATGATTTTCTGCTTCCTTTATTTTTAAACTGTATTCCTTATAAATCTTTCATTAGTATGCAAGGGTTTGTTTACTTTTATTCATTTTCCTTCCTTATTCTCAAAACATAAAATTCCCAAAAGTGCATTGGTCCCAATGGAAGCATTAATCCATGTGTAGGGGATTTTAGTGGACAAAGACGACTATCAGTTAAAATACTGCTGCAAGTAAGATTCTTATTTTATCATGAAGAATGTTATCCTGCTGGCTCTTAAGGTTAAACTTTTCCATGAAAACGACAAAGGCTCGGATTGCTTTTTATCATTTGCTCGTGAAATCTAGAGGAAGAAAGGCTAAGCTGGTAACTCCCAGAATTAGCCGGTGTATTACTGTTATACAGGTGTCCCACCAGATTTAAGTCAGAAGAACTTCAAACTTTGAAACAGACCTAAAAGAGGTCTTGAATTAGGGATTTTATTGCTGTAAAATTCAATATTAAGCATGACTTAAATTACGTATATTATCTAATGAAAATCAGTATCCTTGGTAGTTGGAATGTGCACAAAAATCAGTATTTAGAAAAGCAATACTGGTTTATCCTTAAACAAGATACCAAGGGTTCATAAGGATAATTTTAACTTCTCCCAATCCAGTCACAATGTCTTTATCATCTCAAAGGCTAGAGAAGCAGCATAAAAATAAAAACATTTCTACCTACATAGCAGTTCATTTCTTAAGGTTTGTAATTATGGGTTTGCTATTTCCAATAGATCATCCTTTTTCTCTCTGACCAGTGGGACAAAATAAGGTGTTAGTGAAGCCTTCACAGCCGTGTGAATGCCTTTGCTCTTACGTAGGATTAGTTGGCAGACCCCATCTTGACCTGACCTCTTCCAAACCAGGTAAGTGTGTGAGTGCACGACAATCACTAGATCAGCAAAAAGTGGGTAAAATATCATCCTATTTGAAACTACAGGATGTAACAGCAAAAGTTTATACATTGTTTCTCCAATTCAGACAGTATTTCTGAAATTTTTCTGAAGCATCTAAGAAAACCAACAATTCATTCTGTAGGGCCATAATTTACTTTTATTTAAAAAAAAGCTTTTTGTAACATTGATTCACTTTCCAGAGAGTGTGTGAGCAGGGGAGGGGCAGAGAAAGGGAGACAGCTCAGAGCCTGGGCCCCTGCAGACTGTCAGCAGAGCCCACACACGGCTCAAACCCACAAACCGGGAGATGACGACTGTGAGCCAGAGTCAGACATCCGACCAGCTGAGCCACCCAGGTGCCCACTTCTCTTTTAAATGTTATAAAGTGGTTGAAAAAGCATGATGCAGGTGGTTTATACGTACCAAAAATAAGGTTCCCCCCTCTTGTCTGCGGTCTCATTTAAATTATCTTAGTGACTTGACTTGTTCAGCACTGGAGTTTCGACCAAATACACAACTTAAATTGAGCAAATGCTCCTTAAAGTTACTGGTATTTATGACTTAAGAGTTCTCAGAGTGGTAGTTACCTGTGAGCCAGCCTATGGCAAACAGAAAATAGAAGGCCAGTTACGTTGAACACTAGATAAGTCAATGGTTTAGAGCAAGGCCAGCCCAAACAAGCAGACATAAATCATCAGAATGCTATTATATAGATCTCCTGAAGTCGAAGATTCTGTAGTTTCTCAGTAAAAATTATTACCAATCTGTTGGGTCACAGAAGAAAATGGGAGGGTGAGCAACAATCACATTTGTAGCTTACTGTAGTACAGTCACCTTGTCTCCCTGACTGCACAATCTATACCAAGATAACTAAGAAATTACTATGTTGGAAGCAAGTCCAGAATTCCAAAAACAAATAGCAAAGAATTTACTAGTAGAGTTTGATAGAAAAATCCTTTAATCAAAACAAGTTTACAATGTTGACACTTATGGCTTAACTAGAATAAATCTGTCCAAATTTAAGTTGTATTCAGGACCAGATATAACGTAATATCAATAGTTCCCTCAAAATATTGGGTCCTGGATCCATTGTAAGACCTCTCAAAAAGCAAAACCCCAATTACTGAAATAGTTCAGACTTCATCTATAGATGAAAGCAATTACCTGAGAGGTCAAAACATACAATGCGTGTCACATGCAAACACTGGTATTAGGAATAAGCCTTTTCCCCATATTCATAGTTTCAAAACATGAGAAGTGTCTTAGCTACTCAAAACCACCAACTGACCTAATATTCAAAATATCTTAGAAATGCTATCTGTTAAGTTATCCTTACGTTTTGTTAACCTTGGTTTACCCTGACTCAAGTCTATATATATGAATATACAGACTGTCCAGTACTCCTTTACTGTGTCTGCCTGCCTCAGAGCAACATGTATTTTCTACTCCTTACAGTTCTGTCACATGCAGGATCTCTAAATAACATCTTCTGATATAGCCATGTTTTCAAATAGGTTAGTTTTCTTATATAGTATTTACTTCTACTTACTGCATAAGAACCGTGGATTTTTTTCCCCAATTAAAAAAATACTTAGTGACTTCCTTAAATGAGTGTGACTTTTTAAAAATTCAGAAACTTGAGACAGTTCTCAAAAATAAACTTTTATCATTTAGTTTTTAGTTTTAGCTACTAGTGCCTGTAAAGGATCTTAGATGGTTGAATCCTAAAGCCAGATTCGTTCCTATACATACCTATTCTACTTTCTTCAGGAAGTCATGTGACTTCACTAATTCCCAGCCATAAAACCTAAATTACCTTCAAAAGTTAACACGAGTTTTGTACCTTGTAGAATTGTCAGTTCAATGTCAGTTGGATATCTAGTTGTCATACAAAAAGGCATATGGACCACAAATTGTTACAAAGCAGCAGGATAATAATGTAGCACAATGTGTAGACTGAGATTAAAATTAACTTTTGATAAAAGTAGTGAGTACTTGTATAGAAGTAACATTTTATCTACCATAAAAATGCATAACTTCTACAAAACCCACAAACAGTGAAAAGACAACTCTGGTAAATCCAATATCTGTAAAAACTATGCACAAAACCCACAGTATTTGGGAAAGAGGAAAGGTTTATACAAGTAGCAGTTTTAAAAATGTAACTTTTTCCCTACTATCAATTACACATTAACATACACACACTAATTGAAATTATGCTACAACCAATGTCTGGAAAAGCAGTTTAACATTTCCTAAATGAATATTCCCTTACATGTACTTAATAATGTAGCTGTTAATACTGCACAAGTACAATTAGCAATAATGTTTTAATCACTTTTAAACAAATATAAAGGGATCTTCCTCCCTCAAAACAAGTTTTCAACATCAAAACCTATGCTTATAAAAATTTAAAACTTTCAGCAGTCTAAATATTTCAAATGAAAACCATTACAAATTTCTCAAGTGTTCTTTATATTCCAGGTACGTCAACCTAGTTGTCTAGTGTAGAATCCTTCAGAGATAGTTCAGCCTCTCTCTCTTCACTGGATGGCCTAAAGAAAGGGAAGAAAGGTGTGTCACCTAGGATGAGGGGCTGTTTTCCTTCAAGAGAAGGGAAAACAAACACATTGAATCTATCCATAACGTTTTTAAGGTCACCAAAGGATTAAAACAATAAAAAAATTATAACCTTGACTTCTTTTTGTTCAAAATTTTATTTTACCACGTTGTGTCTTCCTAAAGTAATACTGAGATCAAGCAAAATATAAGTCAGGGAAGCATCAGGCCCAGGCCGTTTCCATCCTTTCCAGCTTCAAAATGAATTCTCTTTGAAAAACATGGAAAGGTTTTATCTATAATACCAACACATTACAAACCTTAATTAAAAAAGGGCATGACAGACAGATGACAGGATTTCCCGGACTTTCAGAATTCGAAGGATGCCTGATTCCAAGTCCTTCAAATGTGCAGCAGAACAAAGCAAGACTTGGATAAACCCCAGTTCAGTAACTAATTACTTAGAGTCAGTGCAGCAGAAAACAGCCTGTGACTCTAATTTTTGTATTCTGTCACAATTAAAGAAAGTATGAATGTAAGTCACCATTAAAGCTGCATCAGTGAAAGAAATCCAAAGAAGAATAGTTATTGAAACTGGAATCCTACTATCTACTAGCTCTATTCTCTCTGAATACAGGCAAATTATTTATGAATTAATATTTTTTTGTTTTTGCCGTTTTGATTTCATCTTGCTTCCTGAATTCAGGAATTGAGTGATCAAAATATAATTCTTCTATAAATAACATTGAACCAGCAGTGTGACGTAACAATTAGAAATCTACATCACGACCCTTAAAAACCTGTCCTCACTTTTTCTTACTGCTGGCCTCGTGCTTGTCTTTGCTTTCTTCGCTGCTGTCCCCATTGTGCTGTGCTGGGTTACCGTCTGGAGCATCCGATCCTCCATTCAGAGTCTTTGAACCTACCGAAGAGTTCCAAAGAAAAAACTGTCAGAGCTTCCAGTACTTCCGAGATGTCCTCTAAAGACTCAACATAAGAAATAAAACATGGGGCGCCTGGGTGGCTCGGTCAGTTAAGCGTCTGACTTCAGCTCAGGTCAGGGTCTCACGGTTTGCAGGTTCCAGCCCCACGTCTGGCTCTGTGCTGCCAATTCAGAGCCTGGAGCCTGTTTTCGGATTCCGTGTCTCCCTCTCTCTCTGACCCTCCTTCCCCTGCTCACACTCTTTCTTTCTCTCAAAGAAAAAAAAAAAAACACCCCAAAAACATTAAAAAATACATATAAAATAAAACATGGCCCTGAAGTTTCTAGTACTTAATGTACCTCATCGGAAATTACACTGTAATCTTTTGAGTAACTGAGGCACAAGCAAGGTTACTGTATAGATCTAAGGGTAGAGAAAGGGGATTTTTTTTTTTTTTAAAGTTCGTTGGGAGAGAGAGGGACAGGGAATGTGAACAAAAGCACAAGTGGCAGGGGGGCAGAGAGAGAATCCCAAGCAGGCACTGCACTGTCAGCACAGAGTCTGATGCAGGGTTCAATCTCAGGAATGGAGAGATCATGACCAGAGCTAAAATGGAGCCAGATTGTTTAACCAACTGAGCCACCCACGCGCCCCTGAAAGGGCATTTTTAATCTGTTTATTCTAGGGGTGCCTGGGTGGCTCAGTTGGTTGGGTGTCCAACTTTGGATCAGGTCATGATCTCATAGTCTGTGGGTTCGAACCTCGCTTCGGGCTCTGTGCTGACAGCTCAGAACCGGGAGCCTGCTTTGGATTCTGTGTCTTCCTCTCTCTGCCCCTCCCTGGCTCACTCTCTCAAAATAAAATAAAGACATTTAAAAAAAGTTTAATCTGATTATTCTATTTCTTATAAAAATGTGAATCCTAGTAAAATTTTGCTATCTCACTGGTATTTTAGAAAAAGTGTCAAAAGTACTGTTTACTAATTAACACGATTTTGTGTCCTATTATAAAGTGATGAGGGCACTTTCTAACAAATCTCTAAGGAGACCTGTATCATGATTCCCTAATAAATGAGTAAAAAAAAAAAAAACAACACTCCTTTTGAATATTTGTTTCCACATTTAGCAGTTCCTAAGACATTTAATAACATGGAATTGAGGGAACTGCTAATAATACTGTGGTTCTAAGAATCCGTCACAAATATTTTAGGGTATCTAAAATATTTGTGGTGGAAGTAGCAAATCTGGAATTGGCTTCAAAATTATCTTCAGGGAGGTTACAGAGAAGCCTGATGAAGGTGAAGCGGAGCGATGGTCATGTATTAATAATGGCAGAAGCTGGGTGATGGGGACACTGGGACTTCCTTTCCTGTCTGCTGAGGTGAGAAGTCCTTCCTGACTGAAGTGAAGAGTAACCGCTAAGACTACTACTAAACACCATTATTTACTACTAAATTAAGTTTAATGAACATGATTTAAACCTGATGAAAAAGAAAACGCAGGGGTGTTCAAACCGTAACTTCTGTTTTTCTAAGTGCTTTATGAGACCTTTTCATCATTTAATGCAGAATATTAATGAAATTATATATCAAATCCATTTTTAAAAAAACAGTCCTAGCATCAAGCAACTTATCATCACATACCTGTTTGTTCCTTTTCCGGCTTTTTGTTTGGCCCTTTCTTCCCTTGATCTTTGGTTTTATTTGCTTCCTCATGCTGTCTTTGTTCGGCAAGAGATTTATTCAGCACTTGTGTGATCACAGAATCTCCTTCACCAACCAAAAACATATTCTTAAACTTGTTATACAACATTGTTGACTTTTCCATGATAATCTGACTAACCTTGAATCGCCGTATCTGAGGAAACAAAATATAAAACTTTACTTCTTAATGAAGTGGTGATAAAGTTTTCAAAATCTGCACGATTCTAGATCACTCACTTTTTTCAGCGTTGTAATCATCTCTGTGTGTTTCTGAGCTTGCTGCATCGTGACCTGAAGTGAAGCAAGTTCATCCAAGGCCTCAATACACCTTTTCACGTCCTTCGTGACAAAACAGTAACATCACCACTGTTAATTACCACAACCTAGGTAATCTATTCCTAAAGATGACTCTAAATATCTCAAGGCAATACAAAACCAGCATAACCATCCCACTTCTCTTAAATTACCCATACTTATAAAATCATGAGAAAATATGAAGCTATAAAGGCAGTACTGTATTTTTAAATGAGGCAAACACTTACAAGATTATCAATTTTGAGTGAATTTTTAATTTCGGCATGTATCCTCTGAAGTCGAGAATCCATTGATGTTTCTATAAATTGAAATGTGAAACTCAGTAAATAGTTCTTCCAAAACCTGTATTTCGGTATAAATCTAATAAGCAAAGCACAGTAATTTTTTTAAATGTTCTTAGTAATCTGCCCAGATCACTAAGAAGTTATTTGCCATATTTTAGTATTTAGGAAACCAGCATTCTTCATTTAAAGAAAAAATCACCTTCTGGTGCATAGGTGCCTAAGCAGTCTGAATCCAGTAATTAACCCCTTTATACCAATCCTTAAATAGTTGTTTCACCTTACACACTTAACCAAATATAGAAACTCTATCTGAAACAAGACTTGTCAAAAACATCTAGCTTTTGGCCATGTTACAAAAATTGGACTATCACATAATGAGCAATAAAACCATTTAAGCATGACTCATTAACAAGTTCAATGTGTATAGACTCCATTAGGGATTTGAAAAAGCACATTTGTAAGGGACTTAAGAACTTTTATATAATGATTTAAAAACCTACACATGAAAAATTAAATAATGTCCTTTCTATGTGTAATTTTATACATCTTAGAAAGGGAAAAAACTAACCTCGCTTCTTCTCCACTTTCTTAACTTCTGGCTTCTTTCCTTCATCTTTATTCTGCCTATCAAATGTTAACACAAATATTTCAAAACATTGGAACTTTGTGACTGATTACCAGATGCCCACAATCCCTCATGTAAAAGCTAAAAAAATTTTTAAGATAGAAAATCAATGGCCTAGATCACAAGGTTTTGACTGTAATGCATACAACTTTAGAATGCCACAGCATTAACTATAAACAAAAAACACATAAAAACATGCCAAAATGTAATGTTTCAGTGGCATCACAAATAATTTTAACGGTAGTCATGGTGAAAAGTTTCACCAATGGTAGTGTGTTGCTTAAAGACCCCATTTCAGGGTCAATGGACAAACCTACCACAGTGGGAAAAGAACGCTTCTAAACATTTCATGAATTCTACATCACAGTTATTTTTAAAAGTAGTATATCAAAACCAACTTTTCCCACATCTCCAAGAGGGCAGACAGTTGGAAGAGGTTAAGTTTCAAGGTTAAACACACGGTTCAAAGAAAATAGTACTGTATTAAAATGGGTTTGGGCCAATATATCAAACTTAAATGACAGCCACTGACATTTACATACCATTCTACAAAAGAAAAGTGCCATTTTACTGTAAATAACCCTTTAAAAAAGAATTCTTAATTTCTAGTGTCTTGACTTTGAGTTCGGGCCCTATTATAAACCAATCGAAATAGACAAGAACAAAACAATATCTAAAAATCAGGCTTTTTTAAAAAAAACTTTATTTTAAAATTTTGGTTACAGTTTCATTTTTGTTTTCTTAACAAGTCTACTGTTTAATCTCTCAGGATTAAAAAAAAACAATTATTAAGATTCTAAAGAATTAAACAACAAAGGAATGTCAAGGGAAGGGCACAACTGCCCCATTCTCCGGGTATAAGAGCTATTCCAGTTTAACACCTAGCTTCAAAACAAAATGAAATTTTATACTTTCTAAATGAAATAATGTACAACCACCATCTTCTAACTTTCAAACACAAAGCTTCATCTTAAGCTTGGTAAAAACAAAAAAACTTAACAAGAATGATGGCCGACCTTAGTATGTAGTGTGTACCTTACAGGAATTTTTTTTAACAATCATAACACAGTAATAATGCCATTAATGAAGTCCTCAATTTAGAATCTGCAACATTCTTCCATCAAGGGGGGGGAAGGGGGGATTCAGTCCAATGAGTCTGTCTCAAGATCTTCATCTCTTGTTTGCTCCACTTGTATTCTCTTTTCAGTAACTGGATTAATGCTTTGAGCCCAAAATGAGATATATTTTTTATTACTGTAGATTACATGTTGTTTGGCTGGGAATACAATACAATAAACTTTATTTTGCATAATGCATTTCACACAAGCTGCATCTGAAATGCTTTACAGAGCAAAACTGTCCAAGTACAAGTTTTGTAATAACAGGAGAAGGAAAGAAAACACAAATATTAGAATTTGAGAAAGTTACATTCGGAGGACATTCAAAAAGAAACTGAAACACAAAGATAACTTTGAGATACTGAAGAAGGGCTGGGCTAGATTTACTAAGCAACGACTAATTTTCTGTCTTAATTTGGGGGCGCAATAAAGTTAAAAGCAATAAACAGTCCAACAACTTTTCAGTGAAAAGGAAAAAAAAGGATAGGTAACAAAAAATAACTTTATTATATTTACAGAAATTGTCAGAAGTCTAACAGACTAGAGGGAGTAACATCTGAGCTTTAGATCTTTTAAATTACTCCACTCAAGCAGCTGAAACTGCTTATATATTATATATATATATATATATAACCCTCCAAACAACTAAGAAGCAGATAGTCAAATGCTATACTCATAAAGAGACTTTGGCTCATAACTGTATTTTATAAAGAAAAAGTACAAATTAAAGAATTCATTACTTATCATTAAATGTGTCTTAGTGACCTACAGCATGTCTTTAAAATCACCTCTATTCACAAAAAAACAAGTTTAGTCAGAATAATGCAAGACACTTCACAAAATACTTCTCAAAGAAAGCTCAGAAGTGACAGTTTAAAGATAACTAGGAAAAGCAAATGTAATAAGCGCATGAAGTGTAATCATCGTTGCCAGTGCTATTTTCCTTCAAGTAAAATTATTTCATAGAATAAAATTAAAGGGGAAAAATTTCCCCTTGGTAAGTCTGTTAAGTATCAAAACTTAAATCAGCTTTGAACATTTATATTGCACACATCTAACTCCAACCCTGTGAGCCTCTAGCTTTACTTTTACTGGCTTCTTGGGTTTCCAACTGTGGTTCTGTTTATTGTTCTGTTCTTTTGGGAGAGGCTTGCTGGTGGGAGGACCAGGATATTTGCTTCTTTCTCCACCAACATCTTATCACCACTTTCTGTATTTAATACTCAACAAGTAAATAGTAGAGGATGAGGACTTTCAGCAAAGCCACGAACAATTAAATCCTATCTGCACTTTCAGTTTAAATTAAAAATATTCACAGGGTGATTACCTCTGAATTTCATCCTCTTACTCAGCAAAGAATGAAGCCTGAAACAGGATTATCATCATATACTGAAGATTTTTTCCTAACACAGGGGAAAAGTCACTTCTCTAAAAGGCTTCAAAGTCAGAAAAATGAGATTCTATCATTTAAAAATTTCATGCTAGCTTAAAAAGTCAAAATTTAGGAAAAAAATACTTACTGCTCCGTTTCCATCTGTTCCTCCTGCTTGCGTTTTCTATCTGCTGCTTCTTTCTCGTGTTGGCCTTTCAACATGTTCCTTCTATGGGTAGTCTGCAAGCTTCTTCCACCTTTTCTCTTCTGTTGAGGATTAGAATGATTTAGTTAACGACCAATTAAATGGCTATTCTTACAATCCTGGGAGGAACAAAAAACAACTGGTTTTCTTAAGGGACCATACTTAAATGACTGGTTTTTAGAAATCTCAGAATTACACATGAACTTTCCCTTGCTGATTCAGGGAATCAAAATCTAGTTCCTGCACTGCTGTAATATACTAAGTGATGTTCTTTGGTCCAAAGTATGTAAGGCTATTTGCCTCCACGCTAGGATTCTGATTTCAGTACCTGTTTATTGACAAGTACACTGCTTGGCTTCTGAGATATTTGGAAACGGGGGGCGGGGGGGGGGGGGTCTATACACAAACCAGGTCTGTACATCTCCAGGGCTACACACAATACTTATTTCTAAACATCTGTGGCATTCAAATACCACAGATAAAATGTACACTAAATAGGCCTGAAGAGCAATTAAGAATTTCACTGTAATAAAGAATAAAAATCTATGTGTAAATGCACCTCTTTTAAGGGCTTCTCTGGTCACAGCCCATATGGCTTAATTTCTACTTTTCTAGGTAAGTGGGTTATTGGAGTAAACATTTGATTTCCATATCATAATTATGAAGAGGGGAGATAAATTTAAAATGTACAATAAAGTTTCAATATGCTTTTTAGCACAGCTAATTCAAGTTTACACAGAAAGAGAAATTCAGTTTTACTTTTAATCACAATCATACTTTCACAGATACTGAAAGCTTATGAGGTAAAAAGAACTACATAGGAAACTAAAAATAGGACAAATATTTTACCTTTTCACTTTCCTGATCATCTCCTTCCTCTTCAGAGTCAGAGGTTGATGTAACCCCTGTTTTAGCTAAATTTTTTCTTTTGGATTCAACTTCTTTCTTCCCCTCTTTTTTGTCTGGCTCTTTTCTTGGCTTATCTTCTTCTTTCTGGCCCTCTTCATCCTTTTTAAGCTGCTTTTTAGGTTGTTTTTCTTCTTGCCCCTTTTTCTTACTTTTGTCTTCTTCAGTTACCCTATTTTCGAGAATACAGCAATTGAAAATGAGGTTTTTATGTATCATTATTCATTGTATTTTAACCATACTGTCCCAAATCAAAGAAATATTTTGGCTAACAATAAGCAATATGTTTTTTTACTTAAGACAAATTTAACATATCTCCTGGTACAATAAGACTGTCTTTACTATCCAGTCATAGAAGAAAAAGAACATCCTTTTCATATAAATTAGAAGATACAAAAATTATAGTAGCATTAGGGTAAAAGTCATTTTTCCCTTTGTTTTCCAAGTTGTTTGTAATGTTACTCATTCACTGAAAACAATAATACTGAGTATGATCTTTTGTGCCAAGAAACTATTCCTCACTGTGAAGCTACAGCAGAACATGAGATGGGTGAGACAGCTGGGTCTTAATATTCTACATCATTCTAAGAATAACATCTTTTAAAAAGATAAGACTGGGAAAATACAATCGCAGAAGTGAACCGCTTATGATCAGATATGGTCATTTTAGAATTCAAAGAAATACGCTGCAAGGTGAAAGGCTCCTATTTATGCACATAATGGTAAAACATGTGACAATTAAGCATAGTGTCTAACGGTGCTAAATTCACTAGCACTTTAGTGGATTTACAGACATCACTAAAGTCAAAACTACCACAACTGCTTAGTAAGCCTAACATTATTATTGGATGATATTTATGCTAATTGATACAGCAGAAATAAATATATGAGCACTTATGATACGATGTTAGGCTCTAGCAGGGTCAAATGATGCCAGTGCAAGGGCGCCTTGATGGCTCAGTCGCTTAAGCATCTGACTTCAGTTCAAGTCATGATCTCACGGTTTGAGTTTGAGCCCCGCATTGGGCTCTGTGCTGATGGTGTGGAGCCTGGAGCCTGCTTCGAGTTCTGTCTCCCCTCTCTCTCTCTGCCCCTCCCCTGTTCATGCTCTTGTCTCTCAAAAATAAACATTAAAAAAATTATGCTAACCACACAATTATTCTTATGGTATATACGTTCAACTATACAATTTGAAGCTTGGACAGCTGTTTAAATAAACTTTTGGGGCGCCTGGGTGGCTTAGTCGATTGAGCATCTGACTTCAGCTCAGGTCATGATCTCACAGTTCATGGGTTCGAGCTCCGTGTCAGGCTCTGTGCTGGCAGCTCACAGCCTGGAGCCTGCTTCTGACCCTGTGTGTCCCTCTCTCTCTCTGTCCCTCCCCTGCTCATGATCTAGATCTCCCTGTCTCTCTAAAATAAATAAATGTTAAAAAAAAAATTTTAAGGCAATAAAATAAACTTCTAAAAATAAAAAATTAGATCTTTTTATTGTTCTAGGAGTTTCAGTGAGGGTTTCAAAAATCACACAATTATATCAATGGATCTGAGAGGTGGAAGAGACGTCAGATCATAAAATCCAGCCCAATTCATTTGACAAATGATGGTGTGAAAAGTCAAATAATTGGCCCAATATCTCAGTTCCATATCCTCTGACCACCTACCAGACACTGCTTCCTTGAACCCCTAAGAGATTATTAAATTGGAAGAGAAAACTCACTTTTTATAACCTCTTTAAGAAATTTGTCCTATAACAACCATTATTGGCTATGCTTATTTTCAAATGTCATATGGGTTTCTTCATAAATTTCTAATCAAGAGAAGAAAAGGCATGCAAGTAAAATCATTTAAAGATTTTATATATACTTCATATCTTAAGAGTGATACACAGTGGAATACCATTCAGCTTTTTTTTTTTTTAACAGATTAAGAAGTGTACAACAAGGTCATAAGAGATGGGATTATCATTTCAAGGGTTGCTGAACAGTATCAAAGCAGACTGCCACAAATTGAACCATTACACCCTGCTACAAACAAGTATTTTCCAATGGTCCTCCACACCTTTCATGAAAAACACTTCTGGATAGTGACAATTTCCCTTCTTACTAGGTCAAGTCACAGGAAACTGTTTATAAATAGGTAAAAAATGTTAACATAAGCAAAAATTAATGCAAATGCAACCCCAAATATCTTAGTGGCTTATAACAAATATTTCTTCCTTTACATGAGAATTATAAGATGGTTTCAGCTTTTCTGGATTCTATTCCACTCTGGTCATTTCAGGATTCACTGTAAAAAAGCTACCATTAACACATACATTCTGTTCTCAGGATGGAGAGCAGAAGTTTAAGAAAAGCTTATATAGGTTAGCTCTGCATTCTCACAAAGAGTTTGTGCTCAGAAACACAGCTGAGACCAGTTATAACACTTGACACATAACATGTATGAGAAATATCCTAAGTTACTGCTATTTGAGGCTGTCCATACATTGCCTTTGCAAAAAGCTCATGGATACAGAAATTTATATAATTTATGTAACACAATGTGACACTGACTGTTGAGAAATTGAAAATCCTAATATATTATTATTACAACAGGTAAAACTGTCATCTGCAATAATGTGAAAGAAAATTCCATGAATGTGTGGCTTTGAGTGAAAAGGTTTTAAGACAGACAATGCTAGCATCTCGAGTTGGTTGTTATCAGGATAGATTTGATAGGGTACTTCAAGAAAGAAAGGAGTTAAAATAACAAAATGACAAAAAGAAAACCTAAAGATTCCATGCATTTCTGTGTTGAAAATCACCTCCATCTTGTAAGAAAAATTTCAAATTCAGAAAAAGACTGGGGTCAAAGATCCCATCAAGGGTATGAACATCAGCCTCTCCTTAAGAATTCAAACTGGGCTACTGTGGTCCTTCAGATAACAAATAGTTTTTAGGAAACAGACTAAGGTGTTCTCAGGAAACTCTGTAAACTCAAAGTGAGTGTAAATTAAATATAGTAAGATAAGCATGTTGGGGGGAGGTAGTGGGGAAATGCCTAAGAAAATCCTATAGAAAGACCACTGGGCAGGGCACCTGCGTGACTCGGTTAAGTGGCCAACTTCAGCTCAGGTCATTATCTCACTGTTTGTGAGTTCAAGCCCTGCACTGGGCTCTCTGATATCAGCGAGGAACCCGCTTCAGATCCTCTGTCCCCTTCGTTCTCCCTAAAATAAATAAACAAACTTAAAAAAAGAAAAAGACCACTAGGCATGAAGCTGACTAAAATAAACACACACACGCTGATAAAGTATAATCAGCAAAAGTAATATAGTCTGCATCAAGAGAAATTAATGGAGATTTAAAAGGAACTTTGGGTCCCCAGCTCCCTATAGCCTGAAAGCAGATGGAAGCCTACCCATCTGATGAAGGTAATATTTTCCAGTGACCTTTCCAGACACATTGAAGGACCATACTATACTGAAAAGTACACTGTCACAGGATTAGCTAAAAGCCTTGGAGAGAAGTGGTCTAGCAAGAGACTCTCAGGGAAAACTGGGGCCTAGTCAAGGGAACCTTCCTTACACCTAAAATCGGGAGATCTCACACTATTTTCCCAGACTTCTAGATTTCCTAGGGAACAATGACTGCTGTATGCCTCTTAATAATCTCCTTTCCAAATAGGAGTGCTTCTTTATTATGGTCCCCTATCCCAAATCTAGGTGTGTGATAAAGGGGAGACGGGAGCAGATACTTTGTGTTTTCAGTTCCTAAGTCTCCAGATCAAGGCCTTAAGTCAGTTATGAAATCCTAGACTTTACACCTGATGCCACGATTAGACCAGGGCAGGGAATGAATGAGATTTACGTGGCATGTTTAAAAAGAACTCACTC
Source organism: Suricata suricatta (assembly GCF_006229205.1). Lineage (NCBI taxonomy): Eukaryota > Metazoa > Chordata > Mammalia > Carnivora > Herpestidae > Suricata > Suricata suricatta. The sequence goes on along the minus strand of NC_043712.1, from coordinate 51,953,667 downwards.
ACCTAGCCTGTACCTAATTTCTTCACTACAGTAGTTAAAACCACATTGTAAGATTGTACCAGTATTTTTGAGAATACTTTAATAGCTAGCCTGGCAGTAAAACTCTTTAAACACATTTTAGTCAAAAAGTACCAACCCTTCATATTCTGTACCTAAAATTTCCTATAAAAATGTTTCATTTAAAACATGTACTTTGCATGTGTTTTTCCATTCAATCTTTGTTTTTTAAATGGGCAGTGGCTATATGGGGTGTTTGTATATTTTCACTCTGTTTACTTAGAATCTAAACAACTTTCCATGATAGTGTGAGATTTTCTCTTTAAAAGTTGTTAATTGAGATAATTTGGACATTAAAAAAGGTATAAAGAATAGTATAGTACAAAGTATTCGCTGCCCCTCTTAAATGACTTGAGCCTTCTCTACAAAATCTTTAAACATAATAGCTAAAAAAGACTTTTGCCTTTTGTCTAAATATGCTTTCTCTCTGGTGAAGTTTCTAACCAGAAAAGCCACATAATAGTATCTATATGCAGAAAAGGTGGCAAAAAAAAAAAAACCACACCATTTTTCTGTTGATAAGCAGTTAGCATATCAAAATACTTTAAATTCATGTTACAAAAATAATTTTAGTAGGCTGTTTTTGTTTTTTTAAGTAATCTCTATACACAACGTGGAGCTTGAACTCATGACCTGGAGATCAAGGATCACATGCTCTACTGACCGAGCCAGCCAGGAGCCTCTTAGTAATATTTTCAAACGTTATTCTAAAGGAACTAGAAAACATTTGTGGAAATTACTTCAAAAACACTTTGTCTAAATCTCCTTGGGCGCCGGGGTGGCTCAGTTGGCTAAGCATCCAGCTCCTGGTCTCAGCTCAGGTCATGATCTCACAGTTCATGAGTCCAAGCCCTACAATGGGCTCTATGCAGACAGTGCAGCCTGCTTGGAATTCTCTCTCCTCTCTGTGCTCCTCCCCCCATTCTTTTTCTCTCTCTCATAATAAACTTTAAAAAACAAAGTTTCCTTAAAAAACCCATCTTGCCCAACTTCCCTTTTATAGATTTTACCCTTATTATCTATCTTTATAACCTTGGTATACCAAGAAAAGGTCTTTGATTAATGAAATGATTGATAATCATCAGATTTTTCTGGATTCCTCATCAATTTTTACTTTTTACACAAAAACTTTTCAACAGTTTTCCCCATAAGTTTTAGACTTACTAAACAATAATAGCAAATATTCTACATTAAAAATAAACTCACATGTCACTCTCTGAAGGGCAGGGCTGTTTTACCATTTTGGGTCTGCCTCTTGGTTTTGGAATCTTGACTTCTGTAGCTAACATTCACAGGGAAAAACAAAGTCAGTAACTACCCACCTTTCCTTTTAAAATCCAATTCTCACATATAAAGATTAAAAATGATATATACTATATGAATACTGGTTAGTGATTTATTACAGATACTATCTGATTTATTTTTAAAGATAATTTCCCCCAATGATTCATATGAACAACAGAATATTTAAAAGGGGTCAATAAACAGACTAATTTTTAATCTGTCCTTAGTATGTCTGACAGGGGTTCAAAGAACATCCCTCACTGTTATTTTAACAGGAATATCACAAAATTCAACTTTATAACAGTACCACTTATATGCAATATCCACATACATATTACAATACTATGTATATATGGTACATTTATATCTTTGAAATTTTATATCGGAATTCACTGAATTTTCTAACACCATTAATTCGATTCACTAAAATATTAAATTCCAAAATAAACATTATGGAAACAAATCTCAGGACTTTTCTGGACATTATGGATTTTCCCTTTTCAAAGAATCCTATTATGGAGTAGAAAAAAACTGATTCTAGGGTGCCTGGGTGGCTCAGCTGGTTGAACGTCAGACTTCGGCTCAGGTCATGATCTCAAGGGTTCATGGGTTTGAGCCTTGCGCTGGGCTCAGTGCTGACAGCTCAGAGCGTGGAGCCTGCTTCCAATTCTGTGTCCCCCTCTCTCTCTGCCTTTCCCCCACTTATGCTATCTCTCGCTCTCAAGAACAAACATTAAAAAATTTTTTTAAATTGGCTCTATTTTGGTTAATATTCCTTGTTTCACTCTGCCTCTATTAGAGGCATATCCCTCCAAATGACAGTATTTCTAGTTTGCCAAACCAGGACAGTACTTTTGATAGGCAATGCTGAAGATAACCTGCATATCATAAAGCTCCTAAAACAAAGAATGCAATCATTTCCATTTGGAAAGCTTATGTTTTCTACAGTGAGAGGTAAAATAAATCCATCATTAATGGAATTTCACCTCACAAAAGCCACATTTGTGGCTATTAGGAGAAAATATTAGATAAAACAGAAAATGAAAAAAGTCCCAAGCAATTATTTTAAATCTAAATACTTTATCATGGAATATTAATCACAAGCCAGAGATGTGAATGTTAATAATCCTACCTGCAGGTCGGCCTCTTTTAGGACTCACTTTCAGATTAACAGATGCTGCTGCTGTTGTCACTACTCCTGTCTCCTCAGCTTCTACTTGTTTTTCTGCCTGAATCACAAAGATTTAATTAACTTACTTAGCAAACAGGAGGCATTCCAAATTTAATTCAACAGCAAAGATATGCCATTTTAAGATACGAAGTTTTCATATAAGAACAACTTGTACATGACTGTTATTTTTCAATAGTGTACTCCCCAAACATAGCTTCTAACTCTAGTGAACAATTCTAAGAAACAAAAGACATCACTTTTTATAGATATTCTCACCCTAAAAAAAACCATTTGTAAAAATATAGCTAACGCTCTTGATGCAAAATGATGACCCAAGTAGAATACGCTTAATCCACACACTGCCTATAAATGTACTTTCACCAAGTATCTCAAAACCCTAACACTTTAGATTATTTACACATTGTGTACTTATGAGAGAACCTAAGTTAAATATTCTAATTTTACTAAAGGCAAGAAATTAAGTTGTTAATACATGTTACTTTCGAATTACCACTGAGATCTGCTGTATTTCTCTAGGACTTACTATTTTCTGTAAAGAGTGATTTGCTACAGTAGAGTAATAAATTCCAGTGACCCTTATGCAAACTATGACGCTTGAAGAGACAAGAGCCCGAAATGAATCAGTTTAATGGATTCAAGCAGTAGAGTAGAACAAAGATTAAAATCACCAATTAGAAAGGAAATGCAAACAACTGATCTAGATAGAAATGACAGAAAAGAGACAGTGAAGACAACAAAGAAAAGGATGGAAGGGGCCCTAGAAGTTGCCACATTATTTAAAATTCAGCATTAACTACATTAACAAACATAAAGGCAATAAAGCATGGGAAGACATGCACAATCCAATCTTATTGATTAAAAAACCCTTAAAATCCTTTAATCAACAATCTGATTTACAAGCATTTAAGAGATAATGCCCAGTATTAGTAAAGAAATGAAGAATCATATATTGATTACTAACAATAAACTGGCAACACCTTTCTGAAAGAATATCTTATATCAGCAACAAAAAAATGGGCAAATTTCTGATTTAGCAAACGCCATTTTTTTAAAGTTTTCATTACCTAACTAATCGCTATGCCCCGTGTGGGACTTCAATGTACAACCCCTAGATATGAAGAGTCAGGCTCTTCTGACTGAGCCAGCCAGGCACCCCAGTAATCCCACTGCTAAGAATCCTTTTTATTTTAAACATTCTTTGCTTCTATACTTAGAAAATAATACTGCATATTCAAAGCATTATTAAAAGTCAATAAACTCAGCTAAGTTCATCGCTGAACTGTTCCCAAAATATTAAAAAAATTGCTCCCTTAGAAGATTAGCTAAGATTGTAGTTCTAGAATTTTAAGAACTTACATACCATCCCCCACCCCAGTCTTGATTCATGGCTCCCCTGCTTTTTGTTGTGTTGTTTTGGGCTATATTTGTGTGGGTTTTTTGGGGGGGGGGAGGGGTTTTTTTTTTTGTTTTTTGGTTTTTACCATTACCAAGCTCTCTAGGTGCCTAAGGCTGAGAACCAAGACTGTATGACAACTCTTCCTAGTGAGGTGTTAGGAGGGCAAATCTTCTAAAATTCAGTTCAAATGGATAACCTTTCCAGTTCAAACAAAACAAAACACAAACAAAAAACCACACCTCTCTTCACTTAGACTTTGTATTTTTGGGTTTTTTTTTTTTGTTTTATTTATTTTTGATAGAGAAGACACAGTGCATGAGGGGAGGAGGGGCAGAAAGAGAAGGAGACACAGAACTGAAAGCAGGCCACAGGCTCTGAGCTAGCCATCAGCACAGAATCTGACGCGGGGCTCGAACCCACGAATGTGAGATCTGACCTAAGCCGAAGTTGGAGGCTTAACCAACTGAGCCACCCAGGCACCCCGGACTTTGTATTTTTGAAAATAAATCAGGACATCACATAACAATTAAAGGTAGAATAGATCTTTTGGAGGAGATGCCAATAAGAACAAGTTCATCATTAATATCATAAATATTAACACTAATACTGAATTTAAAAAACCAGCCCTACCATGGAGATTGTTAGAAAAAAATCAGGCAAGTCAAAAGCTTTCCTCATGAAAATAAAATCAAGTATTTTTAAGTTATTTCAAATACATATATATACATATATATACACACACACACACACCTAAATCTTAAATGTAAATAGACTGCAAATTAATTCCTTCTATATTTTACTTGATTCACTGAGACCTCTAACCCTTTGAGGCCTGCACTCCCCTTTTATCACCCCACTTTCCAGCTACTCCCTTCATCATCTTACCTAAAGCACCCTCTCCCACAAAAAACCTCATGGGGTTATACTATTCATATGCATCCTCAAGCCCTCTGCATTGTTTTTACTGTGTCTGTCCCACAAATCTCCAGCAGAGAATTACTGTAAAATTCTACCTTTTCTGCTCTATCATTCCCTGCTGCTGAGATCTGCTGAGGGGAAAAAAAAGCCCTATACAAACATGTATTCATCTAATGCAATCTCAAAGTCATCCATTAATACCTTTACCCTGTTATGTGTCCCCTCTTCTCCCCTCATCAGCATAAACTTTTCATCCTTTCTTCCTGCCTTATACCATACGTGGTCTTCCTTTGAACTGGGTAGTGCAGAAGAGAGGTTGAGGTCAGCAGGAAGGAATTCCCTTAATTCCCCCATCTCCCTAGAATTTTTTTTTTAAGTTTACTTATTTTTGAGAGAGTGAGTAGAGGAGGCACAGTAGGGAGGCAAAGAGAGAAAGAGACAGAGAGAGACAGAGACAGAGAGAGAGAATATGAATTTCAAGCAGGCTCCACACTATCACAACACACAGCCCAACTCGGGGCTCAAACTCATAGATCATGACCTGAGCCGAAATCAAGAGTCAGATGCTTAACCGGCTAGGCCACCCAGGCACCCTGCCTAGAATTTTTAAATAATCTCTTCCAAATTTCCCTTTTTTTAATGTTAAAAAGGATGAAATGTCCATCTCCTTTCTCCCTGTTAGGTTTCTTCCTTTAATTGTGCCCCTCCTTTCTCTCATCCAATCTCTTTACTACAATTCATACTTGTTCTACATCTTCAATCTTTCCTAGCTTTGCAAAGAAAGTGTTATATCTTCTACTCTATCTTTTCACTTTAACCATGCAAATCCCTGTTGCTGCATTCTAATGTCCTCCAAAAATTTCAAAAACAGTGTAACTCTACCACCATTAAACATTTTATTCTCCAACCTCCTTCATCTGCCCTTACCATCTGACTTTAAAGTATCCTGAGGTAGGGTGCCTGGGTGACTCAGTGGGTTAAGCATATGACTTCGGCTCATGTTATGATCGCACCATTAGTGAGTTCGAGCCCTGAGTAGGGCTCTATGCTGACAGCTCAAAGCCTGGAGTCTTTAGTTTCTGTGTCTCCCTCTCTTTCTGCCTCTCCCCTACTTGTGCTCACTATCTTCTCACTCAAAAACAGGGGCACCTGAGTGGCTCAGTCAGTTGAGCATCTGGCTTCAGCTCAGGTCATGATCTTGTGGTTTGTGGGTTCGAGCCCCACGTCTACGTCAGGCTCTGTGCTGACAGGTAGCTCGGAGCCTGAAGCCTGCTTCAGATTCTGTGTCTCCCTCTCTCTGATCCTCCTCCATTCACACACTTGTTTTTTCTCTCTCTCAAATATTAATGTTTAAAAAACAAATCCTCCTGGGGCACCTGGGTGGCTCAGTTGGTTAAGCATCCAACTTCAGCTGAGATCATGATCTCATGGTTTGTGGGTTCGAGCCCCGTGCCAGGCTCTGTGCTGACAGCTAGCTCAGAGCCTGGAGCCTGCTTCATATTCTGTGTCTGTCTTTCTGCCCCTGCCCTGTTCACGCTCTCTGTCTCTCAAGAATAAATAAATGTAAAAAAAAAATAAATTAAAAAAAATCTTCCTTGTTTAGCTTGACATTCTTTTTCTGATAGTTCATTCTCAAACTTTTTTTTTTTTTTTTTTTTTTGAGAGAGAGAGATAGAGTCCAAACAGAGAGACAGAGGGAAACACAGAATCCAAAGCAGGCTCCAAGTTCCAAGCTGTTGGCACAGAGCTCGAACTCACAATCTGTGAGATCATAATCTGAGCTGACATCAGACACTTACTTAACCAACTGAGCCACATAGGCGCCCCCTCAGCCTTAACTTTACAAAGCAACCTCTCATCTCCCTAATGCTCCCTCAGGATTCTGGTTTCTTCATTCTTCCTAGTAAACTTTCTCCCTTGACCACCTCATCTATTTCCTGTCTATCACTGACTACATCTTTAACTTTTACCTTTTCCCCTTTTAATATCAAAACAATGCATCTTCAGTCTAATTCCCCTAGATGTTTCACTTCCTCCTCCCCAGGCCTCTGCTCCCAAACCAAGCCAACCTTGGAGTCATCCCAGATTCCTCCTCCCTCCTCCTTCCCACCCACTTGCAATTAACCATAACTTTACCTACTGAAGTGCTCTTAAATCGTGTTTCTCATTCCACAATACTAAACAACCTACTAGAAAGTCCCTCTTCCTTCCAATCTCATGCTAACTCCTAAGAAAAGCCTTTCATGACTTAAGTTACCAGTCAGAACTGCCCATTTTAACTCTTTGTGTATTTGTCTGTCTCAACAAAAACCTAAGTTCAACGAAACAAAGACCTTTTCTCCTTCATTCAGTACTACTCCATTCTCTGCCTACACCAGAGGTCAGAACTAGAATTCCGAATAAATTCATCTGTGAACTTGCTTCACCATCCCAATCCAGTCTCCATCGTTCCCACTGCGTTGAAAGATGATATAGGTAAAATTTTGTTCCCCTCTTCCCACCTCCATCTGCCTGACAAGACTCGGCCTATGTTAAAATCTTCTTAAAGTTATCATAGCCCCTTCCACAGGAAATAAAAAGCCACCATTATTTTGCATATTTTACTTGCTCATGAGATATGGAACCCTTAGTCTTCCTTGAATCTTTGGCATATGATAGTCTGAGATAATAAATAGGTCGGAAAAAGGTGAAAAACAAAACTTCATATGGGGGGGGAAAAACTATTACATTAACTAAAAGCAGAGGCTGTCCCTCCTACTCAAGTGTCACAGTCTCATTTTATGCAACAGCGTTGGTAATATTAGAATGAACAATACTTACACAGAAATTACTGTGTACCACAATTTATTATGGTTATTTCACATGTGTTAATTCACGTGATCCTCTCAAAAACCTTGAGTATACATTATTATCTGTTTTATAAAGAAAACTTTAAGTGTCTTAAAAGGAATGAAAACTGATGCATTTTATCTCCTTTACCATTCAACTTATCTTAAGGGTGCCATCACTAAAAAAGAAACACAGATAAGTTTTCATAACTGAACAGTATAATCTACCATTTAAAAAAATGAAAGATTTGGAGTAAAAGGCCAACCTTAAACTTAAAAAAAAAAATAAGGTTTCATTATCTCTACCTTCCTCAATTCGACTAAAATAAAAATTATTTTAAGATCCCTGGGGTTAAGGAACATCTGGGCAGCTCAGCAGGTTATGCATCCAACTTCAGTTCGGGTCAGGATCTTGTGGTCCGAGAGTCTGAGCCCTACACATCAGGCTCTGTGCTGGTGCTGTGGACCCTGCTTGGGATTCTTTCCCTCTCCCTCTGGACCTCCCTCACCTGCGTTTTCTCTCAAAATAAATAAATAAATAAATTTGGGGGTGGGGGGAAGATTCCTGTGGTTAGGCAGTAACATTACCTTTCTCTTTCTCCCTCTTCTGGCAGCTTTCGGAGTGGTTATGTCAATTGCTTTAGTCACATCCTAAAATTGAAAAAAAAAAAAATACATACAGATGAAACTAAACAAATTATGTCAAGACTTAAAGAAAATGTCTTAAACTAAAAATTACAGCAGATTTCCCTAAAGGTGCTAGGGAAACTTGCTTTCCTTTTCTGAAATTTGAAATTAGCATCATTATAAAGAGAAAGGAATAGGCAGGGTTTTAAAAAAAAAGAAAAAACAACTTTCCTGTCAGATGAAATATAAGTCATGATTCCAAGTACACAAGGAAGTTTATCTTTTTATATTTACAAAACAAGTTTGTGTCTACATTTTAGGGCTGTAAATTTTATTTTTTTTATTGTCAAATTAGTTTCCATACAACACCCAGTGCTCATCCCAACAAGTACCCTCCTCCATGCCCATCATCCACTTTCCCCTCTCCACCACCTCCCATTAGCCCTCAGTTTGTTCTCCATATTTTAGAGTCTCTGATGGTTTGCCTCCCTCCAATATCCCCCCCCCCGCTCTTCCCCTGGGGTCCTCTGTTAAGTTTCTCAAGATCCACATATGAGTGAAAACATATGGTATCTGCCTTTCTCTGCCTGACTTATTTCACTGAGCATAATACCCTCTAGTTCCATCCACATTGCTGCAAATGGCCAGATTTCATTCTTTCTCATTGCCATGTAGTTTATGTTATGTAGTTATAAACTACAGTGTTATGTAGTTTATATATTCCGTTGTATATATAAACCATATCTTCTTGATCCATTCATCAGTTGATGGACATTTGGCTACTGTTGACAGTGCTGGTATGAACATTGGGTTACATGTGCTCCTATGCATCAGCACTCCTGTATCCCCTGGGTAAATCCCTAGCAGTGCTCTTGCTGGGTCATAGGGAGTTCTATTGATAGTTTCTTGAGGAACCTCCACACTGTTTTCCAGAGCAGCTGCACCAATTTGCATTCGCCCCAACTGTGTAGAAGAGTACCCGTCTCTCCACCTCCTTGCCAGCATCTATAGTCTCCTGATATGTTCATTTAGCCACTCTGACCAGCATGAGGCAGTGTCTCAGTGTGGTTTTGATTTGTATTTAGGGTTGTGATTCATAAATGGCTGAGACTTTGGAAATCATCTAACAACCCATGAGATCTAAAAAGGCTCAATGAGTATCTTCCCTCAAATATAATCATGTACAGAAATGGAAGTAAACCTAGATTTAACAAAATTCAGTTCAATGGCCTTTCTAGTACCTCCATCCCACAATACCTTATTTGAAAAAGATTCTTAATAAACAGAAACACACTCTCCTATAGGCAGACTTCATGTTTTGCACAGTGAAATAACTTCAAATAAATACATCCGTGCATTTTTTTTTTTGGTAGGTAAGCTCTGCTCCCAACCTCATGACCTCAAGATAAGAGTTGCAAGCTCTATCGACTAAGCCAGCCAGGTGCCCTAACATCCATGCATCATAAAGATGCAAAAATTATTTTATAATACAGTATTTAATATTCACACAAAGAAATAAGTCTTAAGTACTTTCTCATTCATTACTCAAATATTTAACGATTACGTTCTGAGATCAAATTGAAGAATTTTACAATTTCTTCCTTGCAACAAAATGGGTTTAGAATGTAAGAGAAATTAAACACACCTCATTGCTGGCTTTTTCTTCATGGTCAGTATCTTCCTTTGAAACACTTGTTTCTTTTTCTTCAATTTCAACATCAGATGACGCATTCGATTGTTTAGCTGATGCCTATAAACAACCAGATCTATTTACTTCACAAAGTAAGATTTTACCCCATTTCAAATTTTTCTACCCATGAAAAAATTCAAAATCCTATTTACAAGTTATAAAACTACCTCACTTCTGTCCACAAAATGCTTTTTAATACATACAATTTTTTAAAAAGCTTTAAATTCTATTATTCCTTTAGGAAAGTCTTATAACGGGCTGTATTCCTATAATCGAGTGTTAAGGATAAAACACTGAGGCAGAAATGGAAGTAAAATTACAAAGAATACCATTCTAGTGTTCTAACCAATATCCAGTAAGATACAATATAACCTGATTTAGAAAAGCACAGACTATATTCAACTACTGACATATTCAAAAGAGAAACTTATCTTAGAGCCTTAGCAAAGGACATACAACAGCTTTCTTTAAAGACTTTGATCTAGACCTCATATTAAGTTTATTTAAAATGCAAACACTTGAGATGTGATTCTGATTTAATAGCAGGTACTGAATGGGAGTCCAGTAATCATTTTTTTCCTTCAAATTCATGAGCTGTAATTTAATCAGGCAGCGATTCCTCTGAGCTCAGGGTAGGGGTAAGAACCAATCATCATTAAGTTTTCTAAGTACTCCCAGATGACAAGATACTTACAGAGATGATCTACTAGGCGCCTAGAAAGATGAGTAACAGAGATAACACAGTACACACTGGGAGGTGAGGGTACAGACCAGGTCTAACAAGAGAACACAGCACTGCAGTCTAAACTGTGCCCTCTTCTATTGGTTTCCTTTTCAATCCTAAACTTTTTTGCCTCTTTTATAAAAAAAGGGCAACATTAATAACCCAAAAAATGATAATAAAGTTACAACAAAAAATATAAAAGCATCCCCAAATTACTTCTAGCATTATAAATTTTGGTAAATCATGATGGCCAACTTCTTTATTTTGTTTTGTATACTTGGATTTTACTGCTTTCTCCATATCCTGGGAATGTACCACTGGGACATGTTTGGGCCAGAAATACAGAGTACGTCACACCAGTACAATCATTCATAACTTTGTTAATGACAGAACATTGCTAGGTTTCATGCACACAACCTACCAAAAATTTTACTGTGAAATGGAAAATCCCAAACATATATGGTGAAAACCACCTGGAGATTAAGGAGGTACAAAGGAACATAGTATAGAGTGACCATGCTGAGCTATCTGGAGTATGAAAAAGTCCTTGAAGGTACAGTTTCAGGACATATGATCCAAGTGAAGTTACAAACTGTAAAGTTTCAGGAAATAATCAATTCATGTCTCTGGACTCCCATTATACAACTGAGGCAACAATGACGGGAAACCATCCAGTCTTACATTTGTGCAACAAAATTTCGTGAACACCTATTCTAGACAAGCATATAACAATGCCAGGCACTTAGGACAACTTCTTTGTTCATGGAGCTAATGATCCATTGCAGTTAAATACAAAAGCAATGTGATATGGTCTGATTAACAAATACATTTTGGGTGATAATGAAGTTGCTCAGGATCATCAAATGCACTCTTGGAGCACTACTGTGAGATTTAAATCTTCCAGAGAGAATAGCACCTGAAAAGTTCTCCAAAGGTAAGAAAAAGCTTGGCACATGCAAAGATTTAAAAAAAGTACAGACTTAAAAGTAGAAAGTCGCAGAATTTTCATCTTGCTACTATATCCTTTAGTTTTTACTACCTCAGTCTTACTATTTTTTTAAAAGTAAGAACTACATCCAAAGTGGGGTTTGCATGACCCCCAAGATCAAAAGTCACATGCTCTAAGCAGCCAGATTCTCCTTTCTCAGTCTAATTTAAATGAACAAAACCTCTGGCCACATGAAAAACGTAGTAAAAGGGAGGTTTAAGGCTGCTCTTCTAGATAACAAAAACATTACGTATAATTTGCATAGTGCTATCAGTACTTTTGTCACATATTTAGTTTAACCCATTTGAGGTTTGTAGTCTAATACAATTTTATGGATTAAGGAATTAAAATGAGTAAGAAAAAGGGGCACCTAGGAAGCTCAGTTGGTTAAGTGTCCAACTCTTGATTTTGGCTCAGTTCAGGTCATGATCTCATGGTTCATGAGATCAAACCCTGCATTGGGCTCTGTGCTGTCTCTCCCTCCCCACCCCCCCCAAAATAAATAAATACCCTCTTTAAGTTATACTACCTGAATTTAAGAGAACAGTACATATGGCTTTAAATTCAATGACACATTAAACCAACTATTAATCAGAAGGACTTAATAATTATTTCCCAGTGTTCTGTTTAACCACGAAGGTAATATTTTCATCAGTTCATCTAGACATTAAAGGTCAAGGTTTAACCTCTAAATATGTACAATTTAATCTGAAATTTACAAGACTCTTAATATTTATTTTCCTAAAGCTAGAATAATGATTATCCCCCAAGACTGAATAAATGATACTAAACTAAATTTTATGTAATATGACGCACCTGTTGACTTGAAAATTTCACTTTCGGATTATTATCTATCTCCCATAAACCTTCATTAAAGCCTTTTCGTTTATTTGGTTTGCCGTACTTTTCCTTATTTTCTGAGTAAGGAAATATATCCTTTGGGCCTAAAAAAGCACTAAAAAAAGGAGAAGGAGAAAAATGTGAGTGCAAAGCAATTTCAAATATATGTTATTAAATAGTGCTTACCCTAGGATGCAATTCTAGACAATTCTTAACCCAAAAATGCAGTAAAAATCTTACATAAATTAAAGGGTAGACACAAATAATTCATTAAAGTTCAAATACTTTAAATTCAATCACAAGCTCCTAGGACCCACAGGCCTGTATTAAAAAAACACTCAAGTTGCACAATGTAAATGTACTTAATGCCACTAAACTGTACACTTAAAAATGGTTAAAACAGTAAATTTTATGTACAATTTATAATTTTAAAAAGCCCCAAAATTAAAAGAACTGTGATATAATTGTGTTAATCCACTTAAAATGCACTCCAGGGGTGCCTGAGTGGCTCAGTCGGTTAAGTGTCCGGCTTTGGCTCAGGTCATGATCTCAGAGTTCGTGGGTTCGAGCCCCACAATGATCTCTGTGCTGACAGCTAGCTCAGAGCCTGGCGTCTGCTTCAGATTCTGTGTCTCCCTCTCTCTCTCTGCCCCTCCCCTGCTCACGCTGTCTCTGTCTCTCAGAAATAAAAAATAAAAATAAAAATAAACAGAAAATGCACTCCAAATACGAATCTCAAAGTACAGTCTGGTACAGACACAACTCAAAATACTGTCAATGAGGTACATTATACACACCTATACACACATGTGTACATAAGCTTTTGGAATAAAATACATTAAGAATTTTACTTTATTCAATGAAGGAATCAGAGGTTATAACTGGTTCATCTGTTCACTCATATGTTCATTAAAATCATTCTTTTCTTTGTGGTAGTTATGTTCTACAAAGCCACCACAAACACTGAATTAGTGAATAACGCCCTACTGTCCAAGGGAAAATACAGGGCAGGTGCCTGTAAGCCTATGGTCACATTTTCAGAAACCAATCAACACATAACCTTGTTTTTCATGTGTTTCTGTTTAAAGACCTCTTAGTATGTATTAGTGACTCATTAAAAATGAACTCACAGCCTTCAACTTCTACACCACATACTTTCTCCATATGGCACAAAACAGCCTTCTTGCACTTAGGAATGCTTAATAACACCTCAGCACCATACTTGGGGGCTGTTCCAAACTGGATAATGACCAACAAACAAAAGCACAAAAATGCAAAAATTGTAGCATGACAGAAAACTGCAAAAATAACACTTGTTTACAGCAGGAGAGTGAAAACAAGAAGGCAAAGTATTCCCTTGGTCAGCCTCAGTTAGGAATGTGTGCATTAAATTACTCAAATTTTTGGCCATTTTGCTTGCACGTGAAGGCACCATGAGTATTGGTGTGGGATTACAAATATGTTTTCAGTGAGCAGGCAAATTCACAAATATGGAATCTGTGAATGAGGAGAATAAACTGTGTGTGTGCGCACACGCACTGGAGATGTTCTCCAGAGCAACTCCCTCATATCTCCCTCGGTCAATTCTGCAGAAGTCTGTCAATTCTATAAAGGAAGATCTGCCCGTATGGAGGAGTTGATGCTGTTTGATGTGTATGTATTCGCCAAAGGAAGAGGAAAACTAGATTACTATTCATTTCATCTAAAATGTGCTACAACTTAAGATTATAAATTATTAAGTATATGTCACAATTACTTACCTGGTGAAATTGTTTAAGAATTAGGAACCTAATGATTGCAGGTATCACTCCATTTAGAGTATTTTAATAGGCTTTAGGATAAATTTTAATTAAAAAGACACTTAGAGCTCTATTTAAATAAAACCAGTGCATACAAAAGTCAGCTTTATAATTTAAATTCTGTAATTTAGCAATACTCACTGTATATATGTATTTTTAACTGCACATTGGCTAAAGCACATTTGAATCATCATTATCTCATTTGATCCAGAAAGTCAGCCTTTTACTAGGAATCATTCATTCCTACCTATCCTTTCAAATTAGAAAAACACATTTAGTTAAAATAGTAAAACAATTCTTCCTATATGTTTCAAATTCCAAGTAAATAGCTTGAATTAAATCTCCAGCACAAATATACTTCTAGTTAGACCAAAGCAATTCAACACAAATTATCTCTCCTAAAACCTTACAAAAACAACCCATAAGGCCAAAGGACAATAAGAAACACAATACCACCAGAGAATTAGAAGATGGAAAGAAAACTGAAAAGGCTAGATATTAAGCAGCAATGCACAAAGTGAGATAACATCATCCCTTACAGTTCAAAATGCCCAATGGGCTCAAAATTGGTATCAGGAACTTCTGAAAATGGTAGGAACCTTAAATGCTCAATAAAATTATAGAAAAATGTTTTAAAACTTCAAACACGGGCTATTTTAAGATAGGACTCTAAACCTAAAAGCGATTCATAAGAGAAGACTGATTCTACCACCATGCTACTTAGCATACAAAGGTTTGACAGTGAAATTTACATGGGTTATTTTTCTATTCCCCAAACAGGCACTCCTCACTTTGCATGAAAACGTAAAACTAAAAAAAAAATTACGATTGTTCCATAACTTTTAAAAATTGTCAAAACATTAAACACTCTATTACTGACAGTGAAAAGACATGAAAAAAATAGTAAAAATACTTACATTGTGATTTAAAATATTAGAAACACTGAGTGTTTTTCTGTTAAAAAAAAAAACTGAGCTAAAATAATTTGAATGATTCTTGCCTTCTGATCATGTAACTTATGTATGGAGTGAGTATATTTTCTATGCCTTGGCGAACTGTCATATTCCTTTCTAAGTCTGATCAGCTTCCAACATTTTATCCTTTGCACTTTCAATGTTGTGAAATATCTTTAATGTTTTTTGTTGGCATCATTTCCTCTGAGACATCTTTATCCCTTTTATTACAACCACTTTCCTCATTTATGTTGATAAACTTGCCTTCACTAAGTTCTCTGGCTGCGTATCTAGTCTTTCCAAAAGAAAGATGTCTACATTCGAAGGTTAGCGATTTATTCTATAACTCCATTTGCATTCAGTTCAAATTTCACTTCTACGGTCATTAATTTGTTTCTCTGCTGCACTTTCAGCCAAGTCGGCCAATTCCGTTTGGTTCTTTAAATGTAACCTGGGCGAGTGTATCACTGAGAGAGAGAGGTTAACACCACCGCTAAACACTGTGCCATCTATGCAGGAATTGAAAACAGACGCAGTGACCAATCACCACAAGCCTTTGAAAAAAGTTACACGTTATGCATCTGTTACTTACATTTTGACTTGTGGACTAAAGAGCTAGCAGCAAATTTTGTAGTTTATGCAATTACAGTTAATATTCTGGGGTATGTGAAATTGGAACAATGTTGCTGGGGGGCTAGTGTTATAAATCATGGCAGTCAAAATTCATGCCTACTGGGCCTGTATGTTTCTCTCCTTCTCATGCTCTGACTTTAACATTGTTTTTATTAGATAGCATATATATGGTCATTCTTGCTCTTTGTGACATTATATGGTTATTTGGTCTTGTTTGAGCCTTGTCTCACAAAATAAGACAGGATTTATTAATCCAATCTGAAAGTCTTAACACAATTCTATCTATTCATATAATGTAATAATTTATACCTTTGCTGAATGGATTTTTAAGAAATTCTCCCCTGACTGATCCTCCTCCAGACTCAGATTTCAAGCTCTACTTTTTTTTTTTTTTTTTTTAACTATTTATGATGTTCACATTAAAGTTGACCCTTGAAAATGGGCTTGAACTGGGCAGGCGCACTTATGATAGGATTTTTTTTTAACAGCATCGTTAAATGTATTTTTTTCTTAAAATTTAAACTACCTTTTCTCTAGCTTACTTTATTGTAGAAATACAGCATATAATACACATA
The DNA here is from genome assembly GCF_006229205.1 of Suricata suricatta. Lineage (NCBI taxonomy): Eukaryota > Metazoa > Chordata > Mammalia > Carnivora > Herpestidae > Suricata > Suricata suricatta. The sequence goes on along the minus strand of NC_043712.1, from coordinate 51,937,163 downwards.
ACATACAAAATATTTGTTAATGGACTAAATTATTGATAAGACATAGTTAACAGCAGGCTATTAGCAGTCAAGTTTTTGGGGAGTCAAGTTATTTGTAGGTTTTCAGCAGCATGGTCAGCAGCTTTAACCCCATGTGGTCCAATAGTCAACTACAGAAGTCATACTTCAGTTTGCATCTTTAACCAATATACCAAACTTAAATAACTATGCCTTTCTAAATGAGAAAATCTTTAAAAATCTAAATAATTTATGTTATGCACAGAAGCTTAGAATATTTACACATGAAAAGATGCTCAAATCATTAGTCATCAGTAAAATGTACATCAAAACCACAAGATACTATCTTCACACCCAGTAGGATAAGTTGAATAAAAAAGATAACAACACATTTTGGCAAAGATACGGAGAAATTAAAATCCTCATATATTGCTGGTATGAATGTTTAAATGATGCATGGCTGACTTGACAAACGTCCGGCCAATTCCTGAAAGGATTAAACAGAAGTTATCATTTGACCCAGGAATTCCACCCCCACAGAAGTAAAAACATGTCCATGCAAAAACTGATAGACACAAAATTTGGCATTGTTCATAAAAGCCAAAAGTAAAACAATCCAGATGTCTATAGACTGATGAATGAATGATTAAAATGACAGATTAATACAATGGAATATTTGGCAATAAAAAGCAATGAAACACTATCACATGCTACAATACAGATGAACCTTGAAAACATGCTATATGAAAAAGGTCAGTCATTAAAGAACTCATGCTGTACAGTTCCATTTATATGAAATGCTCGGAACAGGCAAATAGGCTAGGGGCTGCCTATGGGAAAACAGGAAGACAGAATTGGGGAGAAATGGGAAGTACCTGCTAATGGGTACAGGGTTTCTTTATGGAATGTAAAAATGTTTTAAAATTGTGCTAATGGTTGCACTTCTCTCTGGATATACTAACATGTATTGAATTGTACACTTTCAGTGGATGAAGTGAGATATGAATTATATCTCAATAAAGATGTTAAAATATTGTTCAGTGAAAACCTCATCCTACCAAAGAAAACAAAAATGATCCAAAATTTTACCAACTATCAATAGCCGCTGTTTCGGTGTACTTTTTAACTGTATATATCCATACAAATATTAATTTTGATGTATATGCTACATATTCTTCCATACTTTTTCAATTAAAATGAACATCTTTTCATGACAATAATTACCAACACTACCTACTATTTCACTGAATAGCTATCTCAAAACTGATTTGTCTATTGTTGGATTATTTTCTGTAATAAATTTTCTACCATAAAATAACACAGCCACAATAAATATTGCTCAATCTGTGCACCTATCTTCATAATATATCCTCAGTAGTACTGCTGGGTCATAGAATATAGTCAAGAATAAGGAACCCCTTTAGGAGACTTAAAACCATGGAGGAAGAAGAAAGAATCCTCCCACATTCTTATCATAAATAAGAAATGATAATTATGGAACATGATGAAGGTTTTAGCTATTGCGATAGTGGCTCATACTGCAATATAGAAATGTATCAAATCATGGTGGGTATCATATTGCAATATAGAAATGTATCAAATCAAAAGATACACCTTAAACTTATACAATGTTATAGATCTGCTATAGTTTAATAAAAACATTAAGAGCAGGAGCATCAAGGGTGAGCGTGCGTGCACACACACCTCTGTGGGGATGTGATCCCACAGGTTTGATGAAGAAGGTCCACATAAGTTTTTATTTTCTTTTTTTGTTTATTTTTGAGAGAGAGGACAAGCAAGGGAGGAAGACACAGAATTCGAAGCAGGCTCCAGACTCTGAGCTGTCAGCATAGAGCCCGACGTGGGGTCCAAATCAGGGACCACAAGATCATGACGTGACACTTAACCAACTGAGTCACCCAGGTGCCCCCATATTAGTTTTTAGACAGCCATCACTAGAACCCAAGGGCATAATTTGATATGACAATGGCTCTGATTCATTCTTCAAAGCTTTCCACTTTAAAATGACATACAAAAAAAAAAAAACAAAAAACATAAAAGTAAAAATTTTAAAATAAATTAGTATGACCTACAAATTTCAAAGAAAATACATCAAAGCATTAATATGTTTTAGGGTCATTTCTAAAAAATAGTAAAAATGAGTTGTTTCCTTTTTAGAAAACTTTTTTTTTTTAGTTTTAACAATGAAAGGATATATATTAATTCAAAGTTACCCACCAAATTCCAGAGGTGAAAGGAAACATAGGTTATCACGAAAATCTTCATTTTAAAGATTAGAAAACTGAGAACGAGAAGGATAAGCTCATTCCAGTAAGGTCATCTAGCTATTAAACAGCAGAGCATCAACTTTGTACAGTATTCCTTAACAGGCTTCCGATCTTTCCTTTATCCACTGTAATGCAGTCTGAATCATCTACTAAAATACATACACTGTACCACTATATACATGAACTCTGGACTTTAAATACCAAAGTCATAGCCCCTAACAATCAAGACTAATGTAAAATGTCCTAAATATAGGAAATCATTAACAGTTGACCCTTGAACAATATGGGGGGTTTGGGGTGCTGACAGAAATCCGCAAGTAACTTTGACTCCCCCAAACCTAACTACTGTTAACTGGAAGCCTTACCAATAACAGCCGATCAACATATATTTTGTTGGTTTATAGGTTATCAAAGCTCAATTATCACACACCTGGAGCTCTCTACTTTTAAAGCAAACCAGAAGTTGCACATAAAAAAAATGGGAAAGCTTATCAGAACTGAAAACACAAAGCTCAAAACTCATTTGATTGTTGCCAAGTAACAGATACAGAAAAGTCTTCTCTCTTAAAACACTGACTCTACCTTGCTGCATTTCTCATTATTAAATCACAAAATATGAAATATACAGTTTTGTAACTAGTTTTATAATAGCATGCATTCTTTGTAATAGCAAGTGACTCGAGACAACTGAATATATATTTATTATGTGCCATGAACCTGTTGGTATAGAGATGAATAAACAGTTCCTGTCCTCATTACTTGGTACAAGGCTTGTGAGAATCTATGCAAGTCCCATATCAACACACACAGTTAGTTACAGCTAGAGTACAGAAGCTGTATTATGAAAATAAGTGCAGAAGAAAATACAATCCTACACTATGATGGCATTCCTTTAGTTCTTTCCAGTGGGCAGGTTATAGACAACACTGACTAGTCCCCTCCCTATTCATCTTTACTCCTAACACTATGTATCTGGCACGTTTTGGAACAACCTGTGATACGTATTTTTTGAAGTTCCTAGAATTGAGCATCCAACCTCTTTGTATTAAGATCAGTAAGGAGATGCACTCAACAAAAATACCATCTTCATTTAAATATTCTAGACTTTAGAGATAGACCTATAAATATATTTCATCTGTAAGCAATAGCAATCAGTCAGCAAAACTCAAACTGCCTTTCAAACGATGTAACACATCTTCAAAAAATAATATGCAACATTATCTTTAGTAGCTGACATTTGTTTAAAACATGCAAAGAGCTGTTCTAAGCATTTTTCATGTAGTATCTTGTTTGGAACCCAAAATTCTGAGGTATTATATATTATTCCCATTTTACAAATAAGGAAGAAACAGACACAATGCTAGGTAACCTGCCCAAGGTCATGTAGCAGGTAAATGGCAGTCAGAATTCATAGACAGCCTTCTGATCTAGTTTTCTTAAACACTATATAAATGTTGGTTAATGGACAGCAAATTCATAATCAACAAATGATTTTATCTAAAGCGTACACTTTCGATATCACCAAATATTTATTTAACAGCTACTATGAACCAGCACTTAAGTATATGATGATAAACAAGATAGAGAAGGCGTCCCTGCTCTCCAAACTCCTCACTTGTAGGTGAAGGAAAAAAAAAATTCAATCATCATAGCAAGGAAGAATATAAACATAAAAAAGAGGATTTGAGCTAAGATCTAAATGAATGAAAATCTGAAGGCACTTCCCAATAAAGAAAAAACAAGCAAGGATCTGAGACAAGAGAAAGATTTATGTAACGTGGAAAAACGCGATGAGGCTGGAGAGGTAAACACAGGCTAATTCATAGAAGTTCTTATAAACAGCACTTACTAACAGTCTGCTTGTTGGTAATGCTAATGAGGAAACCACTGGAGATTTCTGAACAGGGAAAAGACAAGATCTGACTGGGACAGGAAGAGTACAAACAGATCATGATAGCGTTAGGACACTATTTACTAGTGAGCTGCAGAGAGGACAGACGAGAACGGAGAGGTCAGCATGCACTTTAAAAGAAAAGATGACAACTTGCTAGCTGAGTCCATGTGGAGGGAAGGGGAAAAACTAGACTACCTCATCAAAGATAACACCAAGACTTGGCTCCAGCAAAAGCACTGGGTCCTTGTCAGTCTCATTTGCTAAGAATCTGTCTTGAATATGTTTTAAGATACCTAGCAGATGGTCACAGTTGGTATACATAAGGGCTCATTGTTGTCTAATATTCAAAACTTGATTGCTGGATGAATTTACTGAGAATGTCATAAAATGCTAAGAAAAGCCAATGTTTTTAGGTCAGAGCAAAAATGAATGAAACTACAAAAGGATTCTGTACTAAATTCATATTTTAAAAATATCTTTAAAAAAAAATCTTATCTGTAAGTCAGTTACGAATAAGTAGCTCTCTAAATTGCCATTTCTTCTTCCATGTTCTTCCTTTCCCATATTCCTAACTACAGGCTGTTGGAATAAACTCTCATTTATGCAAAATCCAAACTGAAAGGCTCAAATAACCACATCCCAACGTTGGGGTGGGGCGAGGCAAATCATTAGAGACCTAGTTTCTAAAAACTAACCTAAAATACAAAAAAAGTCACCAGACCAAAAGAGACCTAGCAATGCTGCCTTTCAAAGATAAAGGGTATACTTATGAGGACATGAAGGCACAAAACATTACAAGTGCATTTTGATTTTTTTTTTTAACATTTATTTTTGAGAGGTAGAGACAGAGCACAAGTAGAGGAGGAGCAGAGAGAGAGAGAGAGAGAATGAATCTGAAACAGCCTCCAGGCTTTGAGCTGTCAGCACAGAGCCCGACAAGGGGCTCGAAAGCACAAAATGTGAGATCATGACCTAAGCCGAAGTTAAGACACTTAAACAACTGAGCCACCCAGGGGCCCCTACGAGTGCATTTTGAAATGAAATTTATTAGCTTAATTTATATTCTAAATTTTTATTAGTATTTATTTTTGAGAGGGAGAGACTGGGGGGCAGAGGGGAGGGAGAGAAAGGGGGGACAGATAGGGGACAGAGAGGGGGGACAGAGGGAGGGGAAGGGCAGAGAGAGAGGTAGACACAGAATCCAAAGCAGGCTCCAGGCTCTGAGCTGTCAGCACAGAGCCCAAGGCAGGGCTCGAACTCATGAACCATGAATAAGATATGACCTGACCTGAAGTCGGACACTTAACCGACTGAGCCATCCAGGCACCCCTCCTCTAAATCCTTGAATATATTCTAACTTCTTGATTAATGATTCAGTCTTTGTCATGCAATACCACTATTTTGTTATTAACCAAACAATGCTTAGTCAAAGTTTGGTTTATATGTTTTAAAATTTACAAATAGTTACAACATAAAAATCTTCACTTTTTAAATGCTGGGAAAGGTATAGTCATTCCTCTAAACTGAACATAAAAATAAACTGTGTGTTCCATGAAGCTTAAGGACATATATAAAAGTATATAAAATCTGTCCCATTTCAGGAAAAAAAAAAAATCACATTTAAAGAACTCTAAATTTCTAAAACTGGAAAATTCTAAGGAATGCCTACTCACACTACTAGTTTAATGTCTCCCAACTTCACATGCATCAGAATCATCTGGAAGGCTTGTTAAAGCAGATCGCTGGGTCCCCCACCCCAGTTTCTGGTTCAGTAATGATGAGGTGGGGTTTACGAATTTGCACGCTAAAACTCCCATGTGACACCGGTGCAGCCTGACTTAGCACCACATTTTGTACACTGCCACTCTAATAACCAGCACACAAAATTCTCACCAAAAGATACCTTATCCTATTAAGTTTATGGAAGCTTTTTAAATGGTAGATTACCCTACTGAGTCAGAAATTCATCACTGCTTATAAAACTAAGTTTTTATATATGGGGTATACACTAAAACCCAACTCAAAATTATTATGAAAGCCAACCCAATTCTAGACTCAAAACTGTATTTAAAAAAATAATTACATGGCACTGAACGATACCACGGATATGAAATATCCAGTACTGGCAAATATAAGAACAGTAAGCTAGCGTTTGTCTAATTCTCAGGAGGAGGGAATGGAGAATGACTGCTAATGGGTATGGAAACGAATGTACTAAAATCCACTGAGCTATACCTTTAAACAAGTGAAACTTAGGGACATAAATTTCCCCTCAGTAAAGCTGTTACAAGAAATTAAGTGAAAGTTCATACAGTAGCTAAGCAACATTAAACCTAATCTTGCCACTGTAGACACTGTTAGGAATGTATAATCCTAACTAGCACCAACAACTATGTTTCTCCTGGTCCAAGGTAAACAAGCCTACTTTACCAAAATTATTGCAAATTTTAAACTTCAAGAGCAAAAGCAGAAAAATTAATGAAACAGACCCTAGAGAAGTCCTGTGCACCTAAAATAACAGTTCAAGAAACAGTCAGATGCAATTTCTGAAAAATGAGTTTGCTCGACCGAATCGACCCCCTGCCCGTGCATCCACCAGGGGCAGCAGATAGTCACAGAGGCTCGCAGAACCACATAACTAACTTCCGAGGGTTCTCCTTGCTTTTCCCACAGCAAACCATTTATGTGGCTAGTATCACAAACCCTAAATAAGGTGTTAGGCTGTCCTTACGAAAAGCATTTACTGTCCTAAATATCAATACCAAATGCTCTGTTAAAACTTTCCTTACATACTGTCATCTACCCATCTTTTGGTTGCTGAAAGGATCCACACATCCCCCACTTTTATTAAAGAAACATCTATTCCAATAAAGATTAAACCTGCGGCATCTAATTTTTCTGCCTTAAAAATAAATTTTAAAAGGAAACTTGAAGACTTTTTCCAAAGTTCAAAGATGATTTTCAAGTTTCCTATTGTTACTCTACTGCCTTCTCTTTGAAGTAATCTCTACTTGTTTTTCATTTTACGCTCAATGACCCCACTAAATTAACTGATTTGCCTTTAGAGCTAAAATGACTTACGTCTCATGAGTTCCAAAAAAGAAAATGGGTAGTTTGTTTGTGGGTGGTTTTACAGCTCCATCAGGAACTTCATCTACCTAAAAGAAAGATCAGAAAAAGTAAAATCTTTTAAATCATACACACCTCAACACACCAGAATAAAGTGAGAACAAGCCATCCAAAGAGGATCTGATAAAAGTAGACCAGTTCCACAGGTCACAATCCCTATCCCAGTTCTGAAAACCCAAAATATTTCTCAGAACTCATTTGGTGGCAAAACGTGGACTGACACTGGGGCAGTTTTGTCATTTCTTTTATGTACCTGGTGTTTCTTCTACCGATGCTTCTCTGCAAAGATATTCTGTTAGATTACCAAGTGCCATTCTAGAAGACCCTACTACCCAGAGCAAAATATATGCCATAGGTACCATTATTACCCTTCTAAAATCCTCAAATTCTGAATTTTTGTACATATCTGACCCTAAGCATTTCAGTTAAGGGAGTCTGAACCTTTTCAAAAATCTTAAATGTTGTTTCTGCAAGAAGGCTATGCAAATACTGGAGTAACGTAAAAGCAGACATTAATGAAAGCTCCCAGCAGTATTTCTAGAAGTTTGAAACACGTTCTAGAAAAATCTTGCACCTACATGGCTGAATCACAGGAGGTTCCGTTCTGTTCCTTTTTCATTTCCCTTTCAGTCTTTCTAATTAAGGAAAAAAGTATTAAGCACTGTTATGTCTAACATACCAGTAATACTTGTTATTTTCTCTTATCAATAAAGGGAAAGCAGATCTTAGAGGCAAAGCCATTAGGCAGTACTATCAAGCCACAATTTAACCTTTTTTTTTTTCATTACTTATTTAGACTCCATAACATTTGGGTCATAACCTTCATAAATTGAAAGACATTTTTAAAACATTTAGTTTGCTTTGTTAAGAGGAGAGCAGACCCCTCGAGGACCTACTCTGCTCTCTATGCACTATCATGTTGAAGAAAAGACTGAGTGATTAGACTGGCAGTCTGAGGTTTCAGAAATCAACAGAATCATTATCACCTAACCCTCTTAGAGACTTTAATTTCCTTACCTATACCATCATTGCATTGGTCATTTCTACTTTGTGAGAAGACTCTAAGAAGTGTGAAAATCCTCAGAGCCTTTACGGTAAGGGAAATTTTCTGTTAACCCAGTTTGTATGTTCTTTCTGCTAGCAAACAGTTTTAAATGTGTAGCACCTACATGTTAGGCAATTTTTTAAGTTGACTGTAAAAACAATTATTACTGATACAGGATTACAAGAACATGCAAAACTTAAAAAGTAAGGAAATTTGGAATATGGAGAAAAAATATTGTCAAACTTAATTTGATAAAAATCTATAAAATAGGAACAATCGTCATCGTCACAGATGAGACCTTAAATACATAGTCTAATCTCTCTAAACCAAAGACATAATTTAAGGTTGGAGAAAATAGAAGGATGAGTATGAATTTTGGACACAAACAATATCAAACCAAATTAAGCTGCTTCTAAGGAAAAAAAGGAGAAAAGAGACAAAATTTTCCCATTCCAATCCAAATGAACTTGTTGAACACAGAACTTATCACACAAAGAAGGAAAATATTCTCATCCTCCTAAGGCTACTTTATTTTGCCTTTAGCAGCACCAACTCAATCAAAGTAGGTAACTTTTTAAACATTTTCATTTGGATTTTAACTGCACTATGGCATCGAAATTTGAGTACAGGTATATTCTATAATCTCAGATTTTATAACACCTCAAAATAAATTAGGATGTAAAAGCTACAAAAAGAAAGTACCTTGGAGGGGCCTTAAACCTTCCCAGATTCCCTCTGCTCTATTCAAACATGAAACAATGTTTTGTAAGAACATGATTACATACTGAGGACTGGGAGGACAGGAAGAAATTCAGTTTATGCCTACTGCCCTCAATTGGAAGTCAAAGCATGCACATAAGAATTAAAATGTTATCACAAAGGAAATACATCAGAGTGTCAAATATATAGGTAAGAATTTTGAGTAAGGATAGTTGAAGGTAAGGCTCCAATGAAAAAGTACACTTGATAGACTGGAGGGGGGGGTGGAATCTTTCCAGGTTTAGGAAGGGAACCTGTAAACAAGAACTGGAAGGAGAAAAAAATCAAGAAACAGTGAACATTTTACACTTAGATAGCAGTCAGCAAACACACTACAGGATTCTCTATAACCAATGGGTATGTTTTCTCCCAGCTGACATAATGAAAACTACGGGATTTAAATGTCTTTACAAAATACACTCCTCAAAGAGCCAGTTAGTGGAAATTACTTACAATACCAAGTTTATATTTAAAAAGGATCTTGAGCATTCTAATGGATCTCAACAGTCTTTTGGTTCTATCATGATCTTACAACCTGAGTCCTACCATAAGCTATTAAAAAGACCTCTTTTTCTGAAAATGGCGCTTAGATATTAAACAGTCTCAATTCTTAAATGTCACCCACCAAAAAAACCTTAGGCCTTAATTACCTCTCTCTACCACTAGATGTGAATCTAGGAATCTGAGTCTATTGCTCTTTTGCCTATGGGAAACAAAGAGGGAAAACAACTTTTTCAAGGTCATAAGGCAAACTTCACAAATAAAAATGTGAAAACAAATTTACATCTTACTGTAAAATTTTCAAGAATATCCAGTCCTCAATCTCGGTATTAAACAAGCTAATCCAGAGGCCTCATCAACTACAAAACATTTAAAAAACCCTGTGAATCCAATTTACTCACATCTCTGACGTCTAACAGGCTGCATAAACTCCACTCATTCTCTCCATTGGACTCAAAATTTAAAAAACCTCCATGTTTCATTAATTTGTAAACGTAAAAAAAAAAAACCCACTTGATTATTTTCACCTACAATGAAACATTAACAGTCATCACGTTTACGTCCTATTAAGAAAACCTGCCAAAGTCTGTCAAAAACAAACCACAGGGAAATGCTTAAGTAGAAACACCTGGATTTTTGCAATTCCATGGTAGATTCCCGGGCAAAAAGCTCAAACGAAAGGTTGCAAACGAGCCCAAAGGAAAGCGAGGGGGAGAAAGGACAGGAGAACAAAATTAAGAGGAAGGGTAGGAAGTAGGCCCCTGAGGAAGGTAGCCCCGCTAAATGCGAAGGCTAAAAAATCACTTACTCGAGCTGGCCAATGAGGATAACCTTTCATCTTGGCGAAGATGAGGTCTCCAGGTTTGAAATCGCGAGTCATGTTTCGGGGGCGAGGCCGAGGGTCTGAAGCCCGGGAGGAGGCGCGGCGGTGCGCACGGCTAGGGGATGCGGGAGGGCGGACCGGAGCCCAGGCTCCCGGGGTGACGGGAGGGGGGAGGATGCCTCCGGGCGTCCCGACGCGCCTACGAGGGAAAGCACGGAGGGCGGTTAATGCTATGAAACCCGGAGGGAGGGGCCGCACGGGGAGGCCCGGGGGAGGGGGAGGGGAGGGCCGGGCAGGGGTGGGGGTGGGAGAGTGAGGGGAGAGCCGCCTCCCGCTCCTCCCCCGCGAGTGCGCGGCCTCCGCAGCCCAGGAGCTACCCCTCCAGGCTTCGGCAGGTCCACCGCTGGAGGACCGAAAAGACGCCACCACCTGAGACAGAGATGCTTCTCGGCCCCCGATTCCCCTTTCTCCCGCTCCATCTTTCCTCTGGCTTTTTTTTTCCCCTCTAGGCTTAAGCCCCGAGAGGGAGGGGGTCTGGGGAGAGGGAAAAAAGATGGCAAAAGAAAGGGGAACGTTCCCCTCTCTTGCACACAGGACCTCTCCCCCGACCAGCTCCCCGACGGCCGCAGCCCCAGGGCTGCCCCTGGGCTCCAGGGCGGGCCGCGGCCACTTCCCCGCTACTGCAAAGAGCGAGGCCACGGAGGGGGGGCGGGGCGAGTCCCCGCCGCCCGCTCACCTGCCGGGGCCGCGGGCGCTGAGGCTGCGGTGGCGG
>NC_043712.1:51904618-51925855 GCF_006229205.1 Suricata suricatta | reverse complement strand
AACGGCTCCGAATCGCAACCGCCGCCGCCGCTGCCGCCGCCGTCGCTGCGCTGCTCCCGCGCGGCTCCCGCTCGGCGCCCGCTAGCACTGGGGCGAGACCAATTGCTCGCCGAGGGAAGGGGGACAACGCAGCATCGGTCAGAGGTACGTAGCTCGGAAGCGGAACTTCAGAAGACGACAGATCTCCAGGTTGGCTTTACCCATCAGAGACAGCCAGATGGAGAGAGACACTGTTGCGAAGGAATAAAGAAGTGGGCGAAAGTAGCTCGGCCTCAGGCGGATCCCCCCTGCGGTTTGCAGAGTGGTCGGGCCCGGCCCGCCCCTGCTGGCTCCTCTGCGTGTGTGTATTTGTATGTGTACTGTATGTAAAAGGCGGGGAGGGAGGAAACGATTGTTGTGGACGGGGTTTGGGGGCGGGTATCCGGGCCTCCAGCCCTTGGCTGTGTGTTAGGGAGAACCTGGCAGCCTAAGTTGCATGTTCTTGCATGGTTTCCCAGGGTGGAGAGGCTTTAATGCTGCACTTGCGCGGTTTGCACCATCCATCCAAAAAAGAACTGTGCAAAAACCCATAGATGAAATCGGAGCATGAGGGTGTGCAGCTTGTAGGCCTCTTACACCTCGCTGAATGGGCCTCACAGTAGTCTTCCTTGAAATTGTGATATGAGAAAGCACTGTTTCTTTTATATTAAATTTAAAGCATCAAAGAACTATTAAGAAAACTGCAATCCTTACGAATGCAAAATGTGAAGGGAAGAAAACAATGACAGGAAAGCATAAGTCTTTTAGATAGGATGTGGGTTTGGGCCCGTACTAAATTTTATCTGCATCTAAATTTTATTTCTCTGGTAGAATGATAGCTGGGAGGTGGAAAGTGTAGACATGTTTCTAAGCCTCACATGATGTAGCTCTTAAAATACTCTTCAAGGGATTTCTAAAATTATTTTATTCTTTGATCCTTCAGCCAATGCATTTGTTAATATGTTGGTAGTAATATGCCTGGCTTTCTAATGTGAATTGGTATTGTAATATTTTTACTGTACCAGAACTATGTCACTAGAATTGTCTAATTTTATCTAACCATTAACATTCACCCAAGTTCCTAATAAATGTAGTAAATAAACAAAATGAATAAAAATCAATCTTAAATTTTGTTTCATGCTTCTTTGAATCCCACTTCCCCAAAAAGTACCTACTGTGTGTCAAGCTTTATCGGGTGCTGGGGATACAACCATGAGCAACAAGCACAAATTCTTCCCGAGACAGAATGAAAACATGGGAAAGCCTAAGAATACTAAAATATGTAAATAATGGCATGTAGCTCATACTTCTTAAAATGAAGAACTCACAACTGGAAATAAATCAGGCAAAGCTTTAATAAGTAGGTAAAAATTGAGAAGAATTCTTTAATAGCGATACACATGTTTTTAAAAGGAATGAAAACATTCCCAGTGCAAATTGTTCTGCAGGGAATTTCAAGAGACTAAGTCATAGGGCAGCGACAGGCAGAGAGTTCTACCTGTTGCAAAAAGAGAAATTGACTGGCAAAGCAAAGGGAAGGCTTGGAAAAGGTCTTGAAGCCTCTCCTCCTGATTAGTTTGATATGATGTATGCTAGGCAGCTAAGTTGCTGAGCGAGAAAGTAAGGGTGAATCTTTAAAAAGTTTCTCTTGCTTTGCTACAAAGTAGATGACAGTAGAAAGAGCCTGGAGGTTACTGTTGTACTCCCTAAGCAACCCATTTCTAAAGGAGACTGGTGACTGAAAAAGGGAAGAGCTAAGAACACAAAAGAATGATTTTCAGGCAATAGCCATAAATCATGCACAGGAAAAGTAGAGAAAGATGTAGTGAAGAAAATTCTGAGACACTTGAGTAGGAAAGACCAAGGCATCATCCAGCCACTATTTCTTGTGCACCTCCTTTGTTCTAACCTTCTTAAGGCTTTGCAGTTCCAAATGTTGGTCCAGGGCCCAGCAGCACAAGCTTCCCCTCACCAGACTTGCTAAATCAGAATCTGCATTTTAACGGGATCCCCAGGTGATTCTTATGCATATTCAAGTTTGAGAGACTTCTGCTGTGGAGATACTACGGGCCTCTGGAACGCACAATCAAGTGGGGAAAACAGACCTGTAATAGATAAATTACAATTCATACGAAAAGATAACATTTTATTAGTGCTAAATGTTGGAACAAGTATAAAGGGAGTGGTTACTGTGAGTGGGGGAGAGGGGTAGGAGTCCTCAGAAAAGAAATGAAAATAGAAGGAAAACGGAAAAGCATTGATGTTTTGGTGTTAATGTTAAAAATATAAAGTACAAACTTAGCTCTTGCTATCTTTAAGTTTGGTCATTTCCATTTATGATAGTCTATAGACAACAAGCTATACCCTTGGAACAATAAGTCAGGGCAAAACAGGTGGTAGTTTAAGCCTCCAGAGAACAAAAGCCCAGGATCCCTGGGAGCAGCAGATCGGAAAGGGAGGGAAAGGGGGAGTGGAGAGGGAGGAGGGGGGATTGTGCTCATCAGAGCCACTTGGAGAGCTTTTCTGAACTATTGAGAGCCTGTGCCCCTCTCCAGCCGTGCTAGACGCACCCTGCACCCATACTCAGCCTTCTTATGGGGGACGCCAGGAAAAGTACAGCAAGGTAGAAGTGAAAGAGCAATCAGAATGTTGTAAGGAGAAAATACAATTTCCAAAAACAAATGAAGCAAGGGGTTGGGGGATGGGAGAGCTAAATGAATCGAGGAAGGAACATGATATATAGTCTATTTTATCTGAGTGCTCTTATCCCCATTTTACAGATGAGAAAACAGGCTCACAAAAGTTCAGCAACTTGCCCCAAATCACACATCTAGTCAAGCAGCCAAGGCAACATTCCAGCCAGTCAATTCTCAAGTCCACGCCTTTGTGTGGTCCCACACCACCTCTAGGTGGAGCAGGGGGCCGGCAGTGCTGGATACCGAGGAGCTTATAATTAGAAAAAGATGCTGGAAGGAAAAGCACCCAGCACTTTTCCAACTTCTGTCTTTGGACTTGAAAGTATTTCCAGCGTAAATTTCCTACTGACCTGCTTCTGCCCCACCCAATTCCCCAACTTTTCCCAGCCCATTCTGTTAACTCCTTCTAGTTTTAAGAGAGTCAGCCCAAAAATCACCTCTGGAAAGGCTTCTGACCTCATCTTACTGTGACATAATTTCTTATTTACCATCCTTATGACTAATATTTAAACCACTTAGAGATAGGCACTACATTAGTCATCAGTGCCTGGCATTTAGCAGACACTAAATAAAATTTTTCTCAAGAAATATTTGTTGAATGCATGAGAAGAAGGGCCAAGTGAGAAACTCCCTTGTCCCTTAGTCTGAGAAAACAGATAAAAAGACACTTTAAAAGACATTTGTTTTTGTTTTGACTTTGTGAATTTTTCATGTACAAAGGTTAACCCTTTCAAAGCACTGGTCTGGTTTCATTGACTAAAATACATCCATTTACTGGCTTTGTTAATGGAACTCTTTCTAAATACATATCCTCCAAATTTAGCGAGGACAGGGATGGACAGCTGACCTGGGAGTGGTGTTGGTATCTATTCTGAAGCTGCGTGGACTGTGTTGTTCTAGTGGAATTTTAAAAATCTCTGCACGACCTTGTCTGTAATCACCTCTCACCTCAGAAACTTGCTTCACTTCTTTCTTAGAAGCGGATGTAGAGGTCCAGTCTCAGTTAAAGCTCCTCTCATCCCACAGGCCTATGAACCACGCTCCTCTTTATTCTTCTGCTTCTTTTTTTTTTTTTTTTAAGTTTCCCCTTCTCATCTTCTTTCCTGTACATTCTTCCTCATTGCATGCTCTCACTTTCTGACTTAGGTCACACCGAGAAGTATAGCTTTGAAAGCGGAATGATCCCTTGGTTTGGTCCATAGGCCTACTAATGTGATAATACATTTTATTATCTTTGTGCCTTTGGTTCTTCTGAGGGTGGAGAAATGAGTGGTGATTGCCAGGGTTAGGAACTGTAAAGGGAGGGAATGGGATGGCTACAAAGTGGTAACACGAGGGGGATTTTCATGGTGATGGAATAGTTCTGCATGCATCTTGATGGGAGAATCTACCCATGGCACAAAAATGGCCTAGAACTGTACATACATCTTGTACCAATGTCAGTTTCCTTTTTTTGTCATGGTACTTGGAGTTGGTTAAGATGTCACCATTAGAGGAAATGGGTGAAGGGATATATAGGACCTTTCTGCATAATTTTTTCCCATTTCCTGTGAATCTATAATTTTTCCAAATTAAAGTGAAAACACCAGGTATATATATTGAAGATTCAAGAGAAGTTTTTTGTTTGGGGCAAGGAAAATCTGCTTGTGTTTATAGGTACTAGGAAGTTAGGAATAGGGCTAGGAGAAGGAGAGAAATGCAATATTGCAGTATCTTCTCACCTGTGTGCGTGCGTGTGACACATGGCTCCTAAAATCCTTGCTTCGTCTGCACCACCATGAAGATTTCCCCAGTGCCACCACCCTTAGAGTCATCCCAACCCCGGCCCCTTGCAATTCCTAACCATTGGCCATCACTACAGATCTCTCCATCCTTATAATGTTGTCATTTCAAATTTTGTCATTTCATTTCATTATATACAAGGAATCATACAGTATGTGACCTTTGCAGATGGGCTTTTCCCACTCATCTTAATACTTTTAAAACCCATTTAAGTTTTTCTGCAAATCAACATTTCATTAATTTTTGTAAATTTACATAGTTTGTTTAGCCATTCACCTATCAAAGGGCGTTTTGGCCATTTCCAGGTTTTTGCTACTATAATGAAAATTGCTGTAAACATTCCTGTACATGTTTTGTGTAGCTTGAAGTTTTTATTCCTCTGGGATACATGCCCAGGAGTGCAATTACCGGGTCATATTGTAGTTGCATACTTAGTTTGTTAAGAACTCGCCAAACTATCTTCAAGAATGACTTCACATTTTACATTCTCACCAATCATGTACAAGAGATCTAGTTTTTCCACACCGTCACCACCATTTGGAATTGTCACTAATTTTTCTTTTCACTGTTCTAATAGGTGTGATCTTAATTTCCATTTCCTTCTTTAAATATTTGTTTGTTTGTTTGTTTGTTTGTTTGTTTGTTTTGAGAGGCGGGGGAGAGTGTGTATGTGCACCCCCTCACACAAGCCGGGGAGGGGCAGAGAGGGGGACAGAGAATCCTAAGCTCTGCACTGACAGGGGGCTTGAGCTCACAGACAGGCAGATCATGAACTGAGCTGAAATCAAGAATTGGACAGTTAACCCACTAAGCCACCCAAGTGCTCTTTAGTTTCCATTTCCCTAATGATTAGTGATATTAGACATCTTTTCAGGTGCCTATTTACCGTTTGTGTATCCTCTTTGGTGTAATACCTCTTCATGTCCTTTGCCCATTTTCTAATTGGATTAGTGTTTTTACTGTTGAGTTTGGAGCATTCTTTATATATTTTTCATAAGAATCCTTAATTCTTTTACATAATTTGTAAATAGTTTTTACAAATATAGATTTTAATAAATATTTTTATACAAATATATTTTGGTAAATATTTTTAGACAAATATAGATTTATAAACTTATTACATGATTTGTAAATATTTTCTATACCTCGTCTTTTCATCTTCTTTACAGGATCTTTCACTGACTAAAAGTTGTTTATATTGATGAAGTCCTATTTATCAACTTTTTCTTTTGTAGATTATGTTTTTGTTGTCATGTCTAAGAACTCTTCACCAAGCCTGAGATCCCAAAGATTTTTCTCTTATGTTTTCTTCTAAAAGTTTTAGAGATTAATATCTTGTGTTTAAACCTATGATCCATTTTGAGTTAATTTTTTGGACATTTAGATAGAGGCTTATTTTATGTATTTGTTTATTTATTTACCTACTTACTTATTTACTTATTTATGTCTATAGATATCCAAATGCTCTAGCAGCTTTGCTGAAAAACTATCCTTGTTTCATTGAATTCATCCTTTTTTACCTTTGTCGAAAATCATTTTATCATATTTGTGTGAGCTCATTTCTCTATTTTTTTCACTTGATCATTTTGTCTTTCTGTCTGAGTCTTGTCTTTGATTAGTGAAGTACAATACACTCTCTTGATGACTGAATCTCTGTAATAAATCATAAAACAAGATATAGTAATTTCTTCCATTTTATTTTTGGCATTCAATTTTTTTCTGGATATTCTATTTCTTTGGTTTTCCATAAAAATTATAGAATAAGCTTATCTCTATCTATTTAAAAATCTTCCTGATATTTTGATAGGAATTATATTAAACTTACATGTCAGTTTGGGGCGGAATTTTTAAAATTTTTAATGTTTATTGTTTGAGGGAGAGAGAGACAGAGTGTGGGTGAGAGAGCAGCAGAGAGGGAGACAAAGAATTTGAAGCAAGCTCCAGGCTCTATGGTGTCAGCACAGAGCTGGACATGGGGCTCGAACTCACTAACCATGAGATTATGACCTAAGCAGAATTCAGATGCTTAATCAACTGAAACACCCAGGTGCCTCAGTTTGGGGAAGATTTATATCTTTACTAGGATGAGTCTTTTAATCCATGACTACAATATGTCTGTCCACTAATTTAAATACTCTTTAATTCCCTTCATTAGCATTTGTTATTTTTATCCTATAAGCCCCATATATGGTTTGTTAATTTACACTAAGTATGTAATTTTTTGGAACTATTAAGATTTTAATTTTAGTGTCCATGTGTTTATTTCTAGTTTGTAGAATTGATTCTTGTATGTTTATTTTATATTTTGAAAACTTGCTGAACACATTTATTAGTTTTAGGAGGGTTGGTTTTGGGGTTTTTTTTGTCTTTTTATGGGGTGTCTGGTAATTTCTTGGGATTTCTACATAAACAATCATGTTTCTGCAAATAAGGACAAAAAACGCACTTTACATAATTTTAGTTCTTTTAAATTTTTTTGAGGATAGTTTTATGGCCAGCCCAGGATATGGTCTATCCATATGTCTGTAAGGACTGCATATTCTGCTTTGTTGAGAACAATTCAATAAATGTCAATTTATATCCTATTTTGCTGGTTGATGTCATTGAGTTCTTGTATATTCTTCATTATTTTTGTTTATTTGTCCTATCAATTGTTGAGAGAGAGATAATTGAAGTCTCCAACTATAGTCGTAGATTTATCTATTTCTCCTTTCAGTTCTATCAGTTTCTTTCTGCTTTCTGTATTTTGTAGCTCTATTGTTTGGAATACAGATGCTGAGAATTGCTATGGTTTTGCCGTGTTTCCTTTATCATCTTTTATCATTATTGGTTTTCTCTATTTTTGGTGTTTTCTTTTTGTTGTTGTTCAGAAGTCTACTTTATCTGATATCAACATAGCTATTCCTACTTTCATCTGATAAATGTTTTCACAGTATGGATATTGTCCAGCCTTTACTAACATGTTTTATATTTGAGGTGGATTTCTTGTAGACTGCAGATAGGTTGGGTCATGTTTTTTTAATGTTTATTCATCTTTGAGAGAGAGGAAGATAGACAATGTGAGCGGGAAAGGGGCAGAGAGAGGGAGACACAGAATCCAAAGCAGGCTCCAGGACTTGAAACATCAGCACAGAGCCTGAACCCATGAACCGAGAGATCATGGCTTGAGCCAAAGTCAGATGCCCAACTAACTGAGCCACCCAGGCACCCCGTGTCATATACTTTTTTATGATTTTCTTGTAAGTAATCTCTATACCTCACATGGGGCTCAAACTTAAAACTCAAATCAGGAGTTGCATGCTCTACCAACTGATCCAGCCAGGTGCCCCGATTGGGTCTATTTTTAGTCCATGCTGCCAATCTCTGTCTTTCAATTGGTGTATTTAGACCACTTGCATTTAATGTAATCATTGATATGTCAGAGCTTATTTCTGGTATTTTTTGTTCATTTCCTTTTCCCGACCTTCCTGTAGGTTATTGGAACCTTTGTTAAAATTCCATTTTTATTTACCCATAGTTTTTATCATATTTCCTTCATAAATTTTTTAGTTGTTGCTATAGGTATTACATTATACATACCTAATTTAACAAAGGCTACTTCTGTTGATATTTCGCTAGTTTGAACAAAGTATAGAAACCTCTCTTTTCTTTAGGTCCTTTTATTCTCCACCATTTATAAGATGATTATCTTTTTTTTTAATTCCATAATATTTTATTGTCAA
Organism: Suricata suricatta; assembly: GCF_006229205.1. Taxonomy (NCBI): domain Eukaryota; kingdom Metazoa; phylum Chordata; class Mammalia; order Carnivora; family Herpestidae; genus Suricata; species Suricata suricatta. Next base: position 51,917,637 of record NC_043712.1, on the reverse strand, counting down.
ATTGTTTTCCATACAACACCCAGTGCTCTTCCCCTTAAGTGCCCTCCACCATCACCACCACCTGTCTTCCCCCCTCCCCCCTCCCCCCAACCCTCAGTTCATTCTCAGCATTCAATAGTCTCTCAAGTTCTGCATCCCTCTCTCTCCCCAACTCTCTCTCCCTCCTCCGCTCCCCCTGGTTCTCCATTAGGTCTCTCTTGTTTTCCTGCTAGACCTAAGATGATTATCTTAAATAATTCTCTTACACACACTGAAAACCACATTAGAAAGAGTTGTAATTTTTGCTTCAACCATAAAACAGAATTTAGAAATAGTCAAGAGGGGAAGTAAAGTCTATTGTATTTACCTATATTTTTACTTGTCCCGTTGTTGTTGTTGTTTTCTTCCTATGGATGTTTTAAGTTTCCTTCTTTATCATGGAGGTAGGACCACAGTTTTTCTCCTTGGTGTTTGATTAAAGTAGGTATTAATTATCTAAACTTTTCTCTCTTGCTAGGCTGCCCCTTACCTGGTTCATTGACTATAAAATATAGGCTTTTTAAAAATGTTTTCTTTTTAATGTTTTCTTGTCCAAGCACCTAATCCAAGCATCTGATCCAAGATATATGAGGTAAAAGAAAACCCAGCAGATAATTCACCACTATGTCATTCCTTGGGTCCCCAAATCTGTAGTCAGTCTGTAATCTCTCCACCTTTCAGAGACTTTTATATTTGCTTTATTTACAATGTCTTGTGGACCTATTTTTCTCTTTCCTTTCATCACCAACCTTGTGGGGAGAAAATAGTTTACTAACAATAGTTTACCTCTACTTAATCATTCACATCTTAACCTTCATCTCCTGTGAAATTGAACTCTTTGAGAGCAAGGACTTGGTTTTGTTCATGACTGTGTCCCAAGGATACAGTGCTGACACAAAGCAAGCTTTGGTAAATATTTTATGTCACTACATTACCATAGTAACTTTTCTTTCTTTATTTTCTCAATCTCTCATCCCAGTATAGAAACTTCATTAGCTCATGCATAAATTAAAATATGTATGCTTTTCTTCCTATGCCTTTCTTTACACCATTAACTTCCTCAGAAATGCGCTTCAATCATTCTCTGTTTATTAATTTTTTTTTCTTCTCTTGAAAGTCCAAATCTAGTTACACTTCTTAGGTCTCTTCTTGGTTTCATCATCCTATTCTAAAATCCTATATATGCTACTTTCTGCAGTACTCATTTTTTTAATTAATGTATTGTTTCAATTAAAAATGCTTTCAGCTTTAATTAACAGAAAACTCTACTGTAGGAGTTTATGCAAAAGATAGATGCTGGCGTTGTAGCTTGATTACTTCAAGGCCAGTGTCTCTTCAGTTCACTGGACCCTTTCCTCATGCTGGCTTGTCTACTTGTGAGCAGAAGATGACTGCTCTTCTGGGAGTCACATCTATGCAGGGCATAGAATGAAGAGAGAGGCTACCCAGGTCCATCTCTTTCTATTTAGAAAACAGAAGTGCTTCCAAAAACCACATTGAGCAGACTTCTCATGTTATCTTATTGAACAATATTTTCTTACACAGCCACTCCTAGCTGGCAAGGGTTGTCAATGGGAATTCAGTTAGCCAAACAATGATATCTCCCATACGCATACATACACAGATACATCTATCTATAATACATTTAGGTAAATCTGTCTCCCTAATTAGTTTGGAAGAACTTTGCGATCAGAGATCCAATCAGAGTTAGTCATTTCATACTTCACACCAGATGAATGGAAGGGTCCCCCTAAGCTCATATGTTTCTGCTACAAACAACAAAGAAAGCATTTAAAGGGGGACTTTAAACCTAATGTAATTATTTAAGAATTATTTAGTTAGCTCGTTTTTTTTCTGAAATTAAAAACTTTTTACGTCAGGGAGAGCCACTATGTAGTCATAGAGCCACTATGAGTTATGGTAGAAGAGTTTCCTTTTCCTTTTTCTTTTTTACAAGAAGTAGATCTTACACAATCATGGGGAGCACTGGAGAAGTGAAGATCCAAGAACCACATCAGAAGGTTAGAGAGGTAGAAACTAAAGAATCAATCTAAGAAACCAAGCATATCCAGCTTCCAAAATAAGACTAGATAGGGAAGGCTGTTGGGGAGATCTCTGGGAAGTCATGCCTCCATTCAACTACAAACTTTATACATCAACTGCCAAACATCTGATGTTGGGCCTGGGGCCACTGTTGGTCAGCAGGGTCAAGTGTTGGGAAGAAAAGCCAGGTGTCGATTGGAGGAGAATGAAGACAAGCTGAAATCTGCTGGTCCTCTATATCTGTCTCTTCCAGCATCTAACCACATAACCTTCAGAGTAATGGCTGCTGCTTCACTTCCACCTCCCAAATTTCTCTGAAATTATTTTTTTTTAATTTTTTGTGTTTATTTTTGAGAAAGAGAGAGACAGCGTGTGAGCAGTGGAGCGGCAGAGAGAGAGGGGGACACAGAATCCCAAGCAGGCTCCAGGCTCTGAGCTATCAGCACAGAGCCCATGTGGGACTGGAACCCACAAAGCATGAGATTGTGACCTGAGCGGAAGTCTGGTGCTCAACCAACAAAGCCACCCAGGCTCCCCTCTCTGAAATTCTTTTGGCCGACTCAAATTTGGAATCATTCAGGGAAGAGGATTCGGGGAAATGCGATCCAGCTTAATCAAGTTGACATAGGACAAACCATCACACTAAGTAAACTATACAAATGGAAGTTGAATCTTATCATTTAGGGACTCAACATGATTGGAATGCCTGAAGGGCCAGGACTATGTCTTAGTCCATTTCTTCAGTCTTTTTTATCCTAGGCAATAATTTGATTCTTAAATCATATGTTGTCCTCATCGATCTTCCTGTCCAAGCCAGTTTGTCCTCTGCTCCGGTACCCATCTCCTAGAAGGAAAAAAAGAGTCCTTTCTTGAATTTAGGCAATAACATGCTGCCCAGGCAGTCTTGTCTTTTAACTTTTACTGGTTATTTGTTTTGCTCTCAGTTCTTCTATTTCTGTTGGCATCCTCTCCTGTTTCCCTATTCTGGCTACAGTCCTTGTGTGTTCTCTAGTACATCTAGCTGCTTCTCCCCTGCCTAAGCGTGTTCATGAAACATGACTTTTAAGTAGTAATTTATCTTTGGGTGATGTAGTTCTCCCATTTTTGTTTTAACTAACCAATATATATTCAACTGCAGATATTTATTGAACATCTCAGACATCATCTTATCCTCCAGAGAAATTTAAAGTACAAATACATCTACATAACAAGAGAAGAAATAGAATATACCAACATAAAGCAACAAATTTCAGTAGCTTTCAGAGTTCAGAGAAGGGAATTGAATTCTGCCTTCCTGTGGGCCCTTTATCTACCTTTTCCAACTAAGGAACTTCATATAAAATTTCCAAGTCTTCATAATATTACCCTGGTATTTATATTATAAGTTATCTATGAATAGTAAAGTTAGTTGTTTTAGTATGCAGAATTTAAGTAATATTAAATAAAACAGTATTGGAAAAAGCTATATACAAAAGTTTGTAAAGGAAGATGTAATAATAATTTTAAACCACATTAAAATTGAAGAAATACTGACTGTGAAAATGTAAATACAGAACTAGGAAAATGAGGCTGTAATTTTATTTCACTGACTCTATTTAGAAATTATTTTCCATTTTACACTGAGTCAGTGACATGGACTTCTGGGGTGCGTTATTAGTGTTGCATACATTCATTCAAGCTTAGTTTTTAATTCATAAAATCTGTGATTTAATGGCATGAATAAACAATACACTGGTAGTGGTTTTAGAACATTTTACTCACATACAACATCATCACTAATGAATGCCAGTTTTTTGAGGACAGTGCAAATATAGAAAATGTTTTTTTTTAATGAAGTTATGCATTTCCCCTTTATATAAAAATTAAATACCAGGGCACCTGAGTGGCTCAGTTGGTTGAGCATTGGATTTCAGGTCAGGTCATGATCTCATGGTTCATGAGTTCAAGCCTCATATCAGGCTCACTGCTGTCAGCACAGAGCCTGTTCAGATCCTCTGTCCCCTTCTCTCTCTGCCCCTCCCCTGCTTACTTTCTCCCTCTCTCTCTTAATAAATAAATCTTAAAAAATTAAATGCCGTGAACTATTTAGACTGTAGTTATATTTTCATATTGAGATATATGAATAGGAAAGGGAAATATGACCAAGCTTATTATGAAGTTTAAGTGTGGATTTACATATAATAAAGTACAATTGTCCAAAGCTGCATGACTGAGGAAATGGTCATAAATTCTGTCCAGGAGCAATGCTGAGAAGTTGTCATATGTTTTCCTTTTCTTTTTTAAATTTTATTCATTTATTTTGAGAGAGAGAGAGAGAGACTGTGTGTGAGTGGGGGGAGGGGCATAGAGAGAAGGAGACAGAGAATCCTAAGCAGGCTCCATGCTGTCAGCACAGAGCCCACATGGGGCTCAAACCCATGAACCATGAGATTATGACCTGAACTGAAATTGAGAGTCAGAGGCTTAACCAACTGAGCCACTCAGGGGCCCCTATATTCCATTTTAGAAGTAAAAGAAATGCATAGCCCCTGATTGTCTTTCAATTACTAGTTTAATTATAGAATATAGCAAGAAGGTAGATGGCCCCAAATATCCCAAACTTGCTTGTAGTTTTAGTTTGGAATGGTGTTTATAAATATGAAACATGATTTTAAAGCAGGAGTCATAAACTAGAGCCCCATAAGTTGAATCTGACAAGTAATTTCTTTTTTTTTCCTGAGAAGTAATTTTCTATCTTTTTAAGTTTATTTGTTTATTTTGAGAGAGAGAGAGCAAGAGAGAGAGAGTGCGCACACGTGTGCACAAGCAGGGGAGGGGCAGAGAGAGAGAGAGAATCCTCAACAGGCTTTGCATTGTTAGCACAGAGCCACACAAAAGGCTTCATCTCTCAAATCCATGAGATCATGACCTGAGCTGAAATCAAGAGTCAGACCCTTAATGGATTGAGCCACCCAGGTGCCCCTGTCACGTGTTTTCTTTGCCAACATTTAGGTAAGAGGAACCTTAAGATGTAGAATTCATTCTAGAGGATGCAAAGCTCAACTTCTCTTTCAGTCTAATCTCATCAATACAGTTTAGATTTGGTCAAGCCTCTCAAATTCAGTTAAGTATCTTTTTACCCACTCCTACTTCATGACTCCTGGTTAGGGCAAAACAAAAAGGAGGAAAAAAGATATACTGAATTTTTATCTTTATCTCCTGTCTTAGTTTACTCTCAATATGGCACCTTAAGTCTTTCAAGGGAATTTTTTTTTCTATTTCAGGATACCTTACAAAAGCTCAGATACCTGCATTTAAAAAACACTTTTTAATTGTGGTAAAATATAATATAAAATTTGCCATTTTAACCATTTTAAGTGTGCATGCAGTTCAGTGGCATTCAGTACATTTCCACTGTGTTGCAGCCATCACCACCTTCCATCTCCAGAACTCTTTCCTGATCCTAACATGAATGCTTCTTGTCCTAATTTACTTGTTTGAGAGTAAGATCATTGGGAAAGAGAGGAAATTGAAAAAAAAAATAGCATATTCTATGTGTTAGTCATGTTGCTGATTGAAAGAGAGTGAGCAGTAGTATCTTGACCTTGGTTAGTAGTCTGCTTCCAGAAGTCATGAAGAAATATGTATAGAGAACAGCTCAGATTACACATAATGTTCCTTGCTAGGAATTATGCCTTTGATCCCCAAGGTGTAACTCTTGGATTTATTGTGCTGGGTTGAATCTCAAGGGATCTTATACTATTTTTTTTAAATCCCTATAGTCTCAAACTCACTACAAACAGGCTAAACTTGGCCATTCCTAAGGGCTATGAAAACCTTTCTCTAGAGTTGAGAAGAGGCTCAGAAAGGTAAAACCAAGAACAAGAGTGACAAAGAAAAAGAAACAGTTCCCTTGACAGCATAGATTAACAGGTCAGAGACATCTACACCCTCCCTGTCTTCTGAATCTTGGGCCCTTCTCTGAAATCTCCTTGTTCTAGACAGGGTAGAGGGTGGGAAGATGAGACTCTAGGCTTTCTTACTATACCAGCTGCATAAAACAGGATAGGATTAAACAACCCAAGGAATTAGGACATTTAAAGAGAAGGAAATTGCAAAACCAAAATAAAAACTGAAAATTCCAGAGGGAATAAAGCAATCAAAAAAGTTCTCCCAAAAGATTCTAAAACCATGATGCTAATAATAATTTTAAAATTATCATTGAATGCTTATTATGTGCTCACAAAACTCCTATTAGGAAGGTACAATTTTTACCCATTAAATTTTTTTTTTACATTTATTATTGAGAGAGAGAGACAGAGCACAAACAGGGGAGGGACAGAGAGAGAAGGAGACATAGAATCCGAAGCAACCTCCAGGCTCTGAGCAAACCGTCAACACAGAGCCTGACTCGGCCCGAACTTGCGAACCACGAGATCATAACCTGAACTGAAGTCGGTCGCTCAACCGATTGAGCCACCCAGGCGCCCCTGAAAAATTTTTTTTCTAATGTTTATTTATTTTTGAGAGACAGAAAGAGAGACAGAACATGAGCAGGGGAAGGGCAGAGAGAGTGAGAGAGACACAGAATCTGAAGCAGGCTCCAGGCTGCAAGCTGTCAGCACAAAGCTGGACCCAGGGCTCAGAACCCACAAACCAGGAGATCATGACCTGTGCTGAAGTGGACACCTAACCGACTGAGCCTCAAATTTTTTCCCATTTTTTGGTGAGGAAACTGAGGCACAGAGAGGATAAGAGGCTTTATTTAACCCATTCATTCTAACAACACTTATCTGTTTGGTGAGAGGTGCTAGGGATTCAACATGTTTGATATTGGCCATTCTGACCTCCTGTAATTTACGATCAAATGGAGGATGTAAATAAACAAACAAAAATGCAAGCAGGCAAATGAATGTTTCCATATCAAATCAGGTGATATGAAAGGAACATATGAAAAGGAAGGTGAGTGTGGGACTAATTTAGGCAAGGTAATCAGGGATGACATGTCTACAGAGCTGAGGTCTAAACAGTCCCTTAAAGGAGAAGAATGAGTTAATCAGTCCAAGGGTAAAGGAGGAGTTCCAGGCAAGATGAATAGCATGTGCAAAGAGCTTGGTGTATTACTGAAGCTCAAATAAAACCTGTTTAGCTGGAGTGCGGAGCGATGGGTGGGAACAAAGCATTAGCTGATGTTGAAAGACTCCAGGTCCTGCTGGGACGGAGACTACAATAAAAGGTTTCAACTTTACTCTCTCTTTTTAATATGTGCCCATATATTAACTGTCATTAGCTCCTGGTAGTGGGGTTAGGGTTGTTTTTTATATTTTTCTTTTTTTAGCCCGTAGTTTTGAAGTTTTAAAAGCAAGCACGTATTACTTACGTAAAAACAAAACCAAACCTTTTCTCTTTTAAAAGTGGATGTGGATGTTAAATGATTGCATATAGTCACATTCACATCTATGTGAAATGTCAGTAAGTGGCAAATCTAGATATAAGGAGCAGCTCACATTGTGATGCTGGTTGTTTAGCTCTATAAAAAAACAGACAAATAAAGCAATTTAACCGGTTGGGCAAATTTTATGGCGTGTAACCTATACCTCAATAAATCTGCTTTGAAAAACGGAAGTGAGCACAAACATGGGATAATTTTTAAAACCAGAGACAAAATAAGGCAAAAGAAAGGCAAAAGAAAGGTTTGGCTCCCCTGGAGCCTGTAAAGAAGCTTAAAACTTTGCCCAAATGTGCACCCTTTTGCAAAATGACCGGAGTCCACTCCAAATCCTTTTGCTTCTGACATTTGCTCTTAATTGAAAAGGAATTACAATGAGAAGTGGGGCGGGGTACAGGCAGAATATAAGAATAAATTGTAATTAATTATAAGATAAAAATAATAACATTAGCCATAACAGAAATAAAATAAGGGCTGCAGTTGTGACCATCAAACGCTTTGTTTCTAGAACAGTTTTTTTTAGGGTTAAAGTATTTTGGGCTGCTTAGAATCTTTGGAACAACCTCTTCAAAATTGGAGAACTCTCCGTAGTAGGAAATCTGTTTTCTCAAATTAGAAGCCCCCAAGTTGTGTTTCGCAGCCTTTCTTGTTCCTCGACTTGTGACCTAAGTTCCACCACCCACAAGCATTTGCGGGAATCTTTGATTCAGAAGCGAGGACACAGGCAGCCGTGTCTCGGGAGGAAGGACCTGCAGAAGCGGTGTGTTTGTGTGATTGGCGATGGTGGACACTTTCTTAACAAGTCAATTCTGTGGGATGATTTTTCCCCTCAGTTTGGGAGATTTTTCTGGTTATTTAATGCTGTGTGACAAACGACTTCAAAACTTAGTGGCTTCAAAAGACAACTCTATTGCTATTTCTCATAATCCTGTGGGTCAAAAATTTGAACAGGGCACAGAAGGAATAGTTCGTTTTTGCTCCCTGCGGTGCCTGCAGTGACTGAGCCCTCCAGGATGGCTTTTTCGCTTACACGCTGGTGCTTTGCTCAGAGAACTCAGGTAGCTGGAGTGGCTGAATATGGGTCGTATGTCTGTGGCCTTGGTTCTCAAAATTGGCTGGGTGCCTCCTCAGGTCATCCCTGTATGGTCTTGTGCTTCCACTCCTCCATGTGGTTTCTGCAACTGGTTTCTCCCCTGGGATAGCTGGACTGAGAAGGGGAGAGTTTTCCTCAGTGAGAACAAATGGTGCCAGGTCTTCCTAAAGCTTAGGGCCAGAACCGGCACAGTATCATTTCACTGCATTTTATTGGCTAAAACAAGTCCCAGAGTCACCCTGGTTTTAAGGGATGAGGTCTCCACAAGGGTTTGACAACCAAGAGGCGCAGTTCACTACAGGCCACCCGGTTACTGTCTCCTATACTCGGCATAAAGCCTTTCCCTTCAGCCCTTCTAGCTACTCAGTAAACTCTTCCATGAAATATAATAAATACCTTTCTGCTTGAACTATCTAAAGATTCTAGTGACTGAAATTCTCAATGCTAATATATTCTCTATGATTAAATTAAAAACCAAGGTCCTAATAATAGTAGCAACATTATTTTTCTTCTTCTTATCCCTATGTGATTATCAAAATTCCCACATTGTTCCTTAAAGCCTTCCACAGTTATTTCTAGGAGCCCGTGTGGCTGTTCCACGTCAAAACTCTCTCACCTCAAAAGATATTAGTTAGGCTTAGAAGGGGTTTTTTTATTTATATTTTTTTATGTTTTTAATTATTTTTTTTTTTTTTGAGAGAGAGAGAGAGAGACAGAGTGCAAGTGGGAAAGGGGCAGAGAGAAAGGAGACACAGAATGTGAAGCAGGCTCCTCCAGTCTCTGAGCTGATAGCTCAGAACCTGATGTGGGCTTGGACTTGTGGATGGTGAGATCATGACCTGAGCTGAAGTTGGATGCTTAACCAACTGAGCCACCCAGGGTTCCCAGGCATAGAAGTTTTAAAGATAAGTTTTATCAACCTTTCAAAGAAAAGTTATTCTTCTAGTATTTAAATATGAATATGAAAAGATTGTTAATTTATTTTTACAACTCTAGTATAATGCTAACACTAAACCATATTAAAAAAAAATAGCATGAAAGGAAAAGTATAGCCCAGTCTCACTTATGAATATAATTACAAACTTAAAAAAATGGCAACTCAAATCCAACAGTTATTACAAATATAATAAATTCAAATATAAATTTGAATGTGGTGATCAAGTAGTCTGGAATTACAAAGGACTCAATGTGAGAAAACATTAATGTAACCTATTGTGTTAGTAAGGTAAAGTAGAAAAATGATTATGTGGTAGGACATTAAACTTGACATTTCGATTGAGGTGCTAGTCAGCTTCAAAGTGAGTCATGAGGCACATGTAAATACAGGGAATAAACTGATAGTTGCTAGAGGAAAGGGAGTGGGGGCTTGGGCAAAATTGTTGAAGGGGAGTGGGACACACAGGCTTCCAGTTATGGAATGTAAGTCACAGGAATAAAAGGAACAGCATAAACAAAAGAGTCATTGGTATAGTAATAGCATTCTACAGTGACAGATGGTATCTATCCATCCTAGTGGCGAGCATAGCATAGTGTAGAAACTTGTTGAATCATTAAGTTGTATACCTGAAACTGATGTAATATTGAGTGTCAGCTACACTAAAAAATGACAACAATAAATTAAACAAAAGAAATACTACATGTTTCACAAGAAAGGGAAGCTTTTCTTATTTTGTTTAATTACTTGATAAAATTAATTTATTTATTATTATTTTTAACTTTCTTTTTTAATGTTTATTTAACTTAGAGAGAGAGAGACAGAGTGTGAGCAGGGGTGGGACATAGAGGAAGACACAGAATCCAAGCAGGCTCCAACCTCTGGCTGTCAGTACAGAGCCTAACACGGGGCTCGATCCCACAAACTATGAGATCATGCCCTGAGCCGAAGTCAGATGCTTAACCAACTGAGTCACTCAGGCGCCTTAATTTAATTTATTTTTAAAGATAATTAAATTTTTATTATTTATTTTATTATTTTTAAATGTTTATTTAATTTTGAGAGTGGGGAGAAGGGCAGAGAGAGAGAGAGATGGGGATAGAGGACCTGAAGCAGGCTCTGTGTTGATAGCAGAGAGCCCAATATAGGGCTTGGACTCACAAACCATGAAGTCATGACCTGAGACAAAATCAAGATTAAGATGCTTAACCAACTGAGTCCCCCAGACACTCCAAGATTTTTATTTATTTTTTAAAAAATGTTTTGGATGTTTATTTATTTCAGAGCATGAGCAGGGAAGGGACAGAGAGAGAGGATGCAGGGAAGGGACAGAGAGAGAGGATGACACAGAATCTGAAGAAGGCTCCAGGTTCTGAGCTGTCAGCACAGACCCTGATGTGGGGCTCAAACCCATGAATCCTGAGATCATGACCTGAGCTCACGTTGGACACTTAAAGGATTGAGCCACCCAGTGCCTCAGTAAGCAACATTATTAAAAGTCCTTCCCTTGAGGTTGTTTTCCAATGCACATAGTGACTGTGATGTGGACTGATGGCCAATAAAAGACAGGTACAAGATATTCGTAGCAGAATTATTCATATTAGCCCAAATTGAAAGCTTTCTAAATGCTTATCAACAGCGAAATGGAAAAATAAATGTGATATATTGTCCTGTAGTGAATTAAAGAATGGCTTACTGAATCATTTAATAAGATTGATAAGTTTCACATGCATTGAATAAAAGAAATCAGATACAAAATAGTACATTCTGTAATATTCCATTTATGGAAAGGTAAAAAAAATAGGCAAAACTAGCCTATATTGATAGAAGTTGACATAATGGTTGGATATAGAGTGAGCATAGTGAGTAAGAGGGGTATAAGGAAAAGTTTGGGGTGTGGCAATATCAAGGTTCTTGATCTGGGTGCTAGGTACATCGATGTTCTCATTTTTAGAATTTTATTGAGCTGTGTATGATGTATACTACATTATTTTAGAAAATTACAGACACAAAATTTTCCAGACCTAGAGAGTATGAGATCATCTCACAATAGCAGAAGTTAAGTATAAATTGTCTGCTCCCTTTTACCCCCTTCCTCCAAGTAGCAAATGAGAAAAGAAGGTAGTCACTTCATTTTCCTCTATGAAAGCTAGCCTCCCACCTGAAACCAGGCCCTACTTAAAGTTGTGTGGTTGGGGAAATCTTAACCTTTGCATGCAGCTTACAGTGTTAATGTAGATTAATTCATATATTGGACAAGACATCCTAATTACTGAATTGAAAATAGATTTTGCCTCTTCCTATGCTCTCTGGATTTCCAGTTATCTAAGAGTGATAAGAAAAGTCAAACTTGAGTTTCATTCAGGAGGGTGGAATAAACCTTGCCCACATTTTAAAGGGACCATGAGAAATAACAAATAGGTGCATTTTGATTATATCCCACTAGTTTGCTCGTTTAATGTACCACTTATAGATCCCTTCGTAGCTTATAAGCACAATGATTGAGTGTTCACACTGTTGTGTGACACGCGCCTCCCTCAGATCTCATTGCAATATTGGCACATCACCCACGTGAAATAGAAATACCACTTACAGTGCTCACTCCCAATGCAAAAACAGGCCTTTGGGTTTTTTTTTTAAATAGGAAATTAGTAAGAGAAAGATAATTTCTTAATATAAAAATAATTTCTAATAAATTATCCATCAAAATTATATTTAAAGGGAGTAAAAGTCGGGGGTGCCTTAGTGGTTGGTTGAGTCAGTTAAGTGTCTGACTTTGACTCAGGTCCTGATCTCGCCATTCATGGATTGGAGCTCTGTGCTGACATCTCATAGTCTGGAGTCTGGAGCCTGGAGCCTGCTTTGGATTTTGTGCCCTCTCCCCCCACCCCCTGTCCCTCTCCTGAACGCACTCTGTCTCTCTCTCACTCAAAAATAAATAAAAATTGGGAAAATTAAAGGGCATAAAGGTAAGGATTATTTCACATTAATGTCACAGATAAGATAAATGTTTTTGCCCCTTTTATTCATATATTTTCAGAGAATCCTATCCAAGGTAATAAACTAGATAACACAAGTGAATTATAACTACCAAGATTGAAGAGAAAAAACTCTCTGGGGTTCCTGGCTCAGTTGGTACAACCCATGACTCTTGATTTCAGAGTTGTGAGTTCAAACCCCACATTGGGCATAGGGCTTAGTTAAAAAGTCATTATTTAGAGACAATACAATTATTATCCAAAATATTCCAAGAGAATGAATTAAATGGACATTGGCATTAATTCTGAACTATCTTAAGATAACCATAAGAGGAGTATATTAAAAATGAATATTCTATATGTTATACTTACATATTCACATTATTATATTTATATAAGGATAAAAAATAGGCAAAACTTAACTGTCTGATAGAGGTTAGGATAATGGTTGAATTTAGAGTAAGGTCATGACCTAAAGGTGGTCCAGTTAGAGAATGTAATGGGATCGGGGGGGGGGGGGGGGGG
>NC_043712.1:51890162-51904518 GCF_006229205.1 Suricata suricatta | reverse complement strand
ATTGCTATTCCTTCTTTCTGGATAGCTTTCCTAAATAGCTGCATGCTTGCTCTCTCACTACCTACAAGTCTTTGATCAAATGGCATCCATTCAGGGAGGACTTCCTTGATTACCTAATCTAAAATTAGAACGACCATATCTACCCACCACCCACCCACATGCATTTCCTTTCCCACTTGCTTTGGCTTTTTTCCTTTTTCATAGCACTTATGCCTGTCTGGGACCCAATATCTTTTTTTACTTACTTGTTTATTGTCAGTATCAAGCATTGACCTCTTCTAACACACATGCGCCCGTGCACAACCTGTTGATCAAAAAAAGTCAGCTTACTTTACTTTTGTTTAAGGAAGAACATCACAGTGACAGAGTCTAAGGAGTGCCTCCCAATGAGGACACTAGGGAGAGGTAAAGAGATTTAGGGCCTGGGCTAGCTAATTTAGACAGGCCTTGCAAGCGAAGAACTGATTGGGAATGAGCAAATTTATGAATTAATAGTTTTGGATTAGTGGGCTCAGCGAATCAAGAATGTTGAAGTGAGTCTTGATGGGCTAACTGTTTTGATAAATAAGCTTTTTAGTCAATTCACACTATATTCCCCGCCAGCAGCTGATATTTTGCTTTGTTATTATTTAACACAGGGACTTGAAAATTATGTCAGGTTAAATTCCCAGTTTCGCCATTTATCATTCTTCAGGCTAATCTCAAAGACCATTATCATTTGGGGACATCGCCAATCCAAATATATGACATGTTTGATATGTTGACATATGACATATTTGATATGTTGTGGTTGAGTGTATTTTCTTTTCTTTTTTTAAGATTATATATTTATTTTGAGAGAGCGTGCAAGCAGGGAAGGGGCAAAGAAAGAGGGAGAGAGAGAGAGCACCAAGCAGGCTCCACACTGTCAGCTCAGAGCCCAATGCAGGCCTCCAACTCACAAACCACAAGATCATGACCTAAGCCTAAATCAAGAGTCAGACGCTTACCAACTAAGGCACCCAGGTACCCCAAGTATGTTTTCTGATGGTAGTTATTTATTCCAACCTCTACAAGTGTTGACTCTTCCTGTTCTTGGTAGAAGATCAGCAGGATTCACAGTGACTGCACAGCAGCATTTAAGCCTCCGGAGTTCCACATTTGTACATTGCAACACAAGCAGATGCTAATCTAATTTGGGTAAACATATTTTAACTGAATTCAGAAAATAGATTCTATACCAACTACAAAGAGCCCACAGAACAGATATTTAGGTATTAGACAAATTACTTTGTTTCATGATATCCTTATTTGTTATGTTACAGATCTTCCTTGTGACATAAGGGGCCCTGGAGAAATCTGCAAAAATATAAACACAGTATTATTTCCCTTACAGAGCACACAGAGTCCCTTCAAGAAGAGACTATTATGTCTAATGACTCTATGTTTTGAGCTATCATTTGTCTAATCTCATGAAAGTCTGGGGGGAGAAGTTCTGTGGCCTCGGACACATTATTTAGTTTTACTACATGTAGGATTACTCCTATCTTTCAGGCTTTTTGGAAAGCATAAGATAAAAAGTTTGGGTATAGAAGAAGGCAGTCCAAAAAAAAAAAAAAAGCCAAAAACCATCAGTTCTTAAGGTTTTTGAACTCAAACCACAGACCTGTTTCCCTCCTTGTTGAATTAAATTATTTAAATAATTTTTGTTTGGTTTTGTTCTGGGAAGGGACATTTGTGGGCTAAAACAAGTCCTGGGTGACACCAGGGCTTATCTTAATACCGGGTGTCAACGAACCAAGATAACATATCTCTGTCCAATCTGCTGCTAGCAGTCAGATTTTGTCCCACAAATTTAATACCAATTGCAAGGGGCTGACCAATGATATGTTCTTGGTGATAATGACTGTATGGAGTTGTCAAATGATCTGGAGATGTTTTGCTATATTACGTAAGTGTCACTGTTGTCAAGAAATGATATTTGTAAATATTTGCAAAGTAATAAAGAGATCACTATAGCTTTAAGTAAAAGATCTTGTGGTGAAGTACTCTAGTGTGCCTTTCATGTAAGATCTATAAAAGTGAAACAGTCTTTGAATATACTCCATCTCTTTTTGAATCTTCTTCAAGCTCTATTTCTATTGGTTGCAAAGGCTAGCTTCTACAAAAGCTTCCTACAGTGAATTTGTCAAAATGCAAATTTTGAGAGCACAGTTCTTCACATGCTGCCTTTACTCCAGATACCAGCCACAAATTTGGGGGCTCCAGGGTGACTCTCATTTCTGACCAGTTGGTTACAAATTGAGAGGGTCCCATGACCACCGTCAGGTTTGAGAATTTACCGAAGAGACTCACAGGACTCACTAAAAGTGCCACACTTATGAATGAAGTCTTATCATAGCAAAAAGCTACAAATTAGAACTAGCCAAAAGAAGAGACGCATAGGGTGAGGTCTGAGAGAGTTTCGTTTTTTTTTTTTTAATTTTTTTATGTCCTTATTTTGAGAGAGAGAGAGACAGAGAGTGAGCAGGGGAGGGGCAGAGAGAGAGGGAGACACAGAATCTGAAGCTGGCTCCAGGATCTGAGCTGTTTTGAGCTATCAGCACAGAGCCTGACACAGGGCTCGAACCCACGGATTGTGAGATCATGACCTGAGCTGAAGTCAGATGCTTAACCGACTGAGCCATCCAGGTGACCCTGAGAGAGTTTCAAATATGAAGCTTCCATCATTCTCAGGGATGTGTTGCCCTCCCGTCAGCTAAATGTGAAAATACTCAACAGTATTGCTGACCAGGGAACTTCATCTGACCTTCAGTGTCCAGAGTTTCTATTGAAATTTTATTACATAGGCATGGTTGATCGAATCATTGCTTGTGGGGTTGAACTCAATTTCTAGGCTTCCTTCCTTTCTTACCCAGAAGTCAAGATGATATCACATGACTGAAAACCCCAACATGGTTGGTCTTTCTGGCATGACCACCCCCGTCTGAGTCACCTCACTAGCATAAAGCTATCAGGTTTGGTCTGAGGGGTCCACCATCGCTCCTATTTCATTCGGGTTTAGAGAGTATCTCCTAGGAACTGAGACCAAAGGCTAGCCAAATTATCTCTTATACGGTCCCCAAGTATTTTCTTTAGAGGGGAATATGATAAGGGATTTCTGACTCTCTGACCTGTTGTGCTACCCTAAAAAAAGTCACTCTGTTACTCTGTGGGGCGCTTGGGTGGCTCAGTCAGTTAAGTATCAGACTTTATTTAGATCAGGTCATGATGTCGCAGTTCGTGGATTAGAGCCCTGGGTCGGCTCTGTGCTGACAGCTCAGAGCTCAGAGCCTGGAGTTTACTTTGGATTCTGTGTCTTCTGCTCTCTCTGCCTCCATGCCTGCTCGTGCTCTGTCTCTGTCTCTCTCTCTCTCAAAAATAATTACACATTTGAAAAATTTTAAAAGTCACTCTGTGATTGAACTCAATTACCCAGGAAATCAACTAATTTATTACAAGGAACTAATAGAAAAGGAAATGAATGGTACCCTAAGGAAAACAAATATGAATTCAAAAGTTGATTTGATTTTGTGTTTTAACTAAATCACAAGGAAAATATAGCTAAGGGTTAGACTTTTACCAAGGAGTAACTAGGCATGTAAGAAGCATTATTGAGCATAGGGATTTAATAGCTATCAAAGTTAACAATCCAAAACCTTAAAGCAACCAAGAGGAAATGAAATGGCTTGGCAAGTGACAAATACAAGCATGATGATTGAAAAGTGGCAGTCTGTACCTCCAGTCATCCGGATTTGATCTCCCGAGCCTTCGCTGGAAGTGATATACTTCATGCAGGCATTGTATCAATCTGAAAGTCTTACGTTGTAGCTATATCCTCCTGCTGTTGTCGTTTCTGGTTAGTACAGTTTTCCAGTAATCTAACAGTGACATCAACTTCTCTAGTAGAGATGTGGTTCTAAGAAATAACACTCTAAAGTTTTTGCTGCCGTATTTGTTGTTTACAGTAATTGATAAGATCCTTTTCTACAAGCCTCAAAGGCTATATTTCTCTGAAGTCTCTTCCTCAAGATGAAATAATGTGGACTTGAAGGCAGTAGAATTCTTCCTTAAGGTGTAACAGAAAATTAATATAGAAGAATGTAATCAATGATTATCTTTCGATTTTTACAATTTTTAAAAGTGTTTTCTGGTTTTTTTTTTTTTTTTTGAGAGAGAGAGAGAGAGAGAGAGAGACAGCATGAGCCAGGGAGAGTCAGAGAGAGAGGGAAACACAGAATCTGAAGCAGGCTTCAGGCTCTGAGCTGTCAGCACAGAGCCTGACGTGGGGCTCGAACCTACGAACCGTGAGATCATGACTTGAGCCAAAGCCAGACGCTTAACCAACTGAGCCACCCAGGCGCCCCTTATTTTTTTTTAATTTAATTTTGAGAGAGAGAGAGAGAGAGAGAGACAGCGTGAGCAGGGGAGGCTCAGAGAGAGAGGGAGACACAGAATCTGAAGCAGGGTCCAGGCTCTGAACTAGCTGTCAGCACAGAGCCCAATTCGAGGCTCAAACCCACGAACCACAAGATCATGACCTGAGCCAAAGTTGGACGCTTAATTGACTGAGCCACCCAGGGGCCCCTCAATGATTATCTTTTGAATAGAAACATATTCTGAACAGAAAGGAGACTCTAAGGCTTTTTGATTTGTACCACAAAGTGTATTATGATGGTCCCTGATTGACAAAGGCATTGGAAGTTAATAGCCGAGAAAAAAATCTTTTTTGGAGACAGTTAATGTACCAATCCTTGGACATGAACAAAAGTATATTTATAAGGTATGTCAGTCAGTACCAGTCAGGAGAGAGATAACACATCTGTTTTTTTGAATAGGGCAAATTAATATAAAGAATTATCACTTGGGGCGCCTGGGTGGCTCAGTTGGTTAAGTGACTGATCAGCTCGGGTCATGGTCTCATGGGTCGTGAGTTCAAGCCCCATTTTGGTCTCTGTGCTGACAGCTCAGAGCCTGGGGCCTGCTTCGGATTCTGTGTCTCCCTCTCACTCGGCCCCTCCCCTGCTCGTGCTCTGTGTATGTCTCTCTCTCAAACAAAAAATACACAATAAGAAATTAAAAAAAAAGAATTATTACTTAAAAAAAGAATTATTAACTAGTAAGAGGTAGAGATAAAAGAAGTCTCTAAGGGATTCAGAATAGCAGGTACAAAAATGCAGCTACTACCTCTAAGCTGGAGGAAAATACAGGAACTTAATGACTAAAAGAGCCTCCTTCCACCACTGCTCCCCAAGACTGAGATTCAGACCTCCTCAAAGGGGACATGACTACTAGCACAGCCACACAGTCTGCCAGAGGTGAAGAAACTTGCTACAGGAGTCTGTAGAAGTGACACGCCATTGCTGGAGAGTACTGCTGGGTCAGTCTATAGAAGTATCTAGCTTTTCCTAGAGGGTATAGGTGGGCTGGACCTTGTCAAAGGAGCCCTAGGAAGAGAGTCCAGGCTGAAGGTATAGCTGGAGCACCTCTGTTGGTCTCCTGTGTTCAAGAATAATAATAGAAGTCGAGAGCCTTAAGGGAAAGTGTCTTGCTGCAGCATGTGGCCGTGCAGTGTCACTCCATTGCCCTCTGCTGATCAATCATAACATCTCATCTGCTGGCAGAGGAGAAGTGGTTGTAGGGTCCAGTACTGGTATCACAAATCAGGGCAAAAAAGGGCAGATTTGGAGCACAGCAATAATATTAAACAGATAACTGGTGCAGAGGACGTTCACAGTCATTGAAAAAATACCAATGGTTTTATTTTTATCCTACATTCTGTAAAGAGTTCTCATACTAATGTTTTAAGTTAATTAAAATGTGAAGAGTATCCAAGAAAGCCTACTTGTTTCTACTATCTTTCTTGCATAAGTTGAGGGACTGAGTCTTTGACTTGAATTGGTTGCTATTCCAGCAAACTCAAAGAAAGTTTTGATTTACAAGAAAGCTTAACAGTCTGATTATTTGGGATTTGGGACGTGAATCTGGAACAAAATCAAGAAGACTTGTCAGAGGTGATAAGATAGAAATGTAAATCATTTTATCTAAAGACAAGAGATAGTTGTATGTAATAAATAGGAAACACACATCAATAGTTAATCATGTTATTAGGTACTTAACTTTTTTTAAACTTCTTATCAAAATGATTCTGAACCATGCTAACAATCTAGAGAATTAACTGAATATTTTAGGAATGAAAAATAACTGCTGTTTATCTGAACCAAAATAGGTTGTTTTACAGAAAAAAAATGCAGATTCGGATTTTACCTTTTGTTTTCCATCCATATAATAATTTACAGCAAAGAATACATAAGTCCTCAAATTTGTCTCTTATTACCTTTTTTATTTTAAGTAAGCCTTTTAAAGTTAACTTTATATACATTGACATGTATTTATTTATACATACACATATGCATGCATATATAATATATCAATAGATAACTAAATTAGCCATTCAACTAGCTTCAAAATATACTTAACATTATCACTATTAAATAAAACATTGTTTATATTATGTTGTTGAGTTTAATATCTAAAAAAAATTTTTTTTACATTTATTTATTTTTGAGAGACAGAGCGTGAACAAGCAAGGGGCAGAGAGAGAAAGAGACACAGAATCGGAAGCAGGCTCCAGGCTCTGAGCTAGTGGTCTGCACAGAGCCCGACGTGGGGCTCGAACCCACGAGCTGTGAGATCATGACCTGAGCCGAAATCGGACACTCAACTGACTGAGCCACCCAGGCACCCCGAGTTTAATATCTTAAAAAAATTTTTTTATTAAATAAACTCTACCCCCCAACATGGGGTTCAAACTTATAACCTTGAGATTAAGAGTCACATGTTGTACTGTCCGAACCAGCCAGGGCCTTAAGTTTAACATCTTTATAAACTGCAACAATATCCTAAAACAGAAAACAGGCATACCATATTTATGGTTTTGACCGCATATCCCTATTTCTATCTAATAATTCTCATTGTCACAGACTTAACTAGAGTAATCAATTTCGAACTTTTCAAACACAAGAGAAATTAGAAGGAAGGAAACCAAGAATTATCTTGCTTATTTTGTCTGTGAGCATTTATTTAAAAAAACTTTTTTAACATTTTTATTTATTATTGATAGACAGAGAGAGACAGAGTATGAGCATGGGAGAGGCAGAGAGTGGGGAGACACAGAATCTGAAGGAGGCTCCAGGCTCTGAGCTGTCAGCACAGAGCCCAACATGGGACTCGAACGCACAAATCACGAGATCATGACCCGAGCCAAAGTTGGACACTTAACTGACTGAGCCACCCAGGCACTCTTCTCTGAAGCATTTATTATATACCTTTAATACATTTTCAGATGGAAGAATAATACATATACACATATATGTAAAATAATTTTAAAACATTCACACATCTTGCTAATCTATAGCCATTATGTATATAAAAATAAAGAGCAAGAGTAATTTAAAATTACATTTAGTGTTTATTTGTTTATATAAAAATTGTTTGGGTAACCACAGTATATTTGTTAACTTATTATTATTGTTAACTTATTTTAATATGAATTTAAGGTCTTAAGTTGAATAAAAATCTGTAAATTACACTTTATGTTAATCCATTGCATCCTTAACATGTGTAGTATTATAAGAATCCATGAGATAAAAACCTTTAAAAAGTCCATTATTGAAATTTCATTTATAAAAACCTTTAAAAAGTCCATTATTGCAATTTCATTTAAACACAATTTTATGTTTACTTGTGGAAATAATAACTTGCTAGACCCACAGAATTAACTCAGAAATTAGGAAGTTTATTTTTAAAATTTTTATTATTTCTTTTTAAAATTTTTATTTAATGTTTAATTTCATTTTACATAAAGAGAGAGAGAGAGCGCATGCGCACAGAGGGGAGAGGGGCAGAGGCAGAAGGGGACAGAATCCCAAGCAGGCTCTACACTCAGCACAGAGCTGGATGAGGGGCTAGAAACCACGACCCTGGGATCACGATCTGAGCAGAGATCAAGAGTCGGTTGGCAAGAGTCGGATTCTCAACCGACTGAGCCACCCAGGTTCTACTAAAAGGTTTAAATCATAAGAAATGAAACTCAGGTAATATATTTACTAAACTATATTGGGCTAACCTTTTCACTGTGTCAGGAAGGAGACGGAAAGGTGCTTTAAGCTAAAGTTTTATCACTATAATATGTCTAAAGAATTATCTTTTTATCAAAACACAGGCTTTTAAAAATTACAAATAAATCTCTTCATTTATATATAAAACATTTTTATATTTATTTATTTGCTTACATGTTTATTTTTCAGAGAGAGAGAGATAAAGAGAGACAGCACAAGCAGAGGAGGGGCAGAGAGAGGGAGACAAAGGATCTGAAGCAGGTTCTGTGCTGACAGCAGCAAGCTGGATGCGGAGCTTGAACTCACGAACCACAAAGTCATGACCTGAGCCAAGGCCAGACGCTCAACTGACTGAGCCACCCAGGTACCCCTAAAACATTTTTTAAAAAGATTTTTGAACTCATGCCAAAAGTTCTGAGTGTCTAACTTCTCTTATTTAAGGATCTAAGGTATTGCCTGAACTCACCTCTGTAGTGCCTTACAGTGAAGAAATTAAGAAAGAATCTTTTCTAGAAAGATTTTTAAAGGTGGATTTTGCTAGCAAGGACATTAGCTGGATTGTTGGGTACGGTGTGGAGGAACGTCTTGAGGCAAATTATAGGAAAACTGTTAGTCGTGATAAACTGTTGAGGTCACAGCATTATCCTCAAGGAATGGGTATTTTCTGGAGCAAATTATTTTTGCTTGGTGTCAGTCTTATTTAATCTAAGGGCAAGAAAGCCTGTTCCTATGAGGGTGTGGCACGAGGGCAGGGATTATGTTGGTATCACTTCTCACCTGTGTGCTCTCACTAAAATGTAAGCTCCGTGACAGCAGAGATTTTTGGGTATAGCTTGCTTTTATATCCCCAGAACCTACAATATCTAGCAAGTGTTCAGTAAATATTTGTTAACAAATCTAAATTAATAAATGCATAGAATAACCAAGAAAATTTTGAAAAATGAGGAGATGATCTAGCAGTTTAAAAATGTACTACAAAGTTACAATAGTTAAAAGTGTAATATTGGAACATAGATCTATTGAAGAGAACAGAAAATTCAGAAATAAATAGAGATGCATGTAGGTATTTATCCATCTATATGTACATGTTTATATGTATGTATAGATAGGTATCTTCCAAACTTTTACTCCACTTTAAGAGAAATCTTCTCAAGTACATTTTTTAAAAGGTTGAGGGGGCGCCTGGGTGGCTCAGTCAGTTAAGCATTGGGCTTTGGCTTAGGTCATGATCTCCCGGTTTGTGGGTTTGAGCCCCGCATCGGGTTCTGTGCTGACAGCTCAGAGCCTGGAGCCTGTCTTCAGATTCTGTGTGTCTCTCTCTCTCTCTGACCTTCCCTTGCTCATGCTATCTCTCTCTCTCTCTCTTAAAAATAAATTTAAAAAATTAAAAAAAATAAAAGAGAAGGGATTTATCTCATGATTGCTTCTGAGCTGACCACTGCTTCTCCGTGAACCCCTCTCAATGCTTCTGTGTTCCTTTGGGCTGCTCATAACCTGGAATTCATTAACTGCACGTTCCTCCTTCATTAGTGCTGACGTCTCTGCAAGGACTTCTTTAGAGAGCTAGCAGAGGGTGGTAAGGAGTAGGCCTAGCTTTCCTTCATGAACTGGTTTTGACTTCATCAACAACTCCAACTACAGAGTTGTTAATTTCTCTAATGGAGTCATTACATTTAAAACTATACATTAGAGGCACTTGGCAAGGAGGGCTTACTTGGCAAGGAGCATACAACTCCAGATCTCCCGGTCATGAGTTTAAGCCCATGTTGGGCATAGAGCTTATTTTATTTTATTTATTTATTTAATGTTTCTTTTTTGAAAGAGAGAGAGAGAGAGGGAGAGAGAGAGACAGAGCACGCATGGGGGAGGGGCAGAGAGAGTGGGAGATACAGAATCCGAAGCAGGCTTCAGGCTCTGAGCTGTCATCACTGAGCTCGACCTGGGGCTTGATCCCAGGAACTGAGAGATTATGACCTGAACCCAAGTCAGACACTTAACTGACTGAGCCATCCAGATGCCCCAAGCTTACTTTTTATTTTTTAAAGTTTATTTATTTATTTTGAGAGACAGTGTGTGTGTGTGAATGAGGGAGGGGCAGAGAGAGAGAGAGAGAGAGAGAGAGAAAGAGAATCCCAGGCAGGTTCCGCACCATCAGCACAGAGCCTGATGGGCAACTTGAAGCCACAAACTTTGAGATCAAGACCTGAGCTGAGATCGAAAGTTGGATGCTTAACCAACTGAGCCACTCATGGAGTCCAAGAGCTTACTTTAAATAAAAAACAAAAAACAAAAAACAATGTATTAAGTGAAATTTTATGGGTTTGGAGACAAAGATCCTCAGTAAGCTATACGCTTGTTAGGGCTCCAATATGGACTCACTTCATTTCTAACTTGTCTCTTCAGTCCTCAGGTTCATCCCCCCTTCTGCATAGTGCCTCCTTTTTCCTTTCGGGAAATCCTAACTTCTAATCACGAAGGCTAGTCTCACTGTGGGAGACATTCTCCTCCCTGGAAGTATGGTTCTTTAGGTTTATTTCATCTAGGACGATAGCTCAATGCTTCAACAGAGAAATCTTTTTTTTTTTTTTTTAACATTTATTTATTTTTGAAAGACAGAAAGTGACAGAGAACAAGCAGGGGAAGGTCAGAGAGAGTGGGAGACACAGAATCCGAAGCAGGCCCCAGGCTCTGAGCTGTCAGCACAGAGCCCGAAGCGGACCTTGAACCCACTAACCAGTGAGGTCATGATCTGAGCGGAAGTTGGATGCTTAACCAACTGAGCTACCCAGGTGCTCCTTCAACAGAGAAATCTAAGGTGAGCTTTGCGAGATGAGGTTCTGTTTGCCAGTTACATACATGTAGATTGTTAACAAATCTGGACCTCTTTCAGATCTTCGAACCTGAGATAAATGCACATACTCTCTTTACTTCTCTGGAAGTCTATTGTGTGAGCAACTATTGGATTAGAGATATATACATTCATGTCACTTAAGGGTAAATAGCAGAGACTGCTTTTCTCTATTTACAAGTAGAAAAGAAACACTTTCCTATTATATGTAATTTGCAAGAAGACCACTATTCATGGTGAAGTAATTATTTTACAGTTTTACATACCAATTTTAGTTCCTTTTTTCCATCATTGTCCTCACCACTCCTCCTTCAACATTTCTGTTTTCCAGTTGTGCTCCTTAGAATGGCTGGGAATAATAATAAAAAGGCTCAATACTTATCAATATATTTCTTTATAGGATACCACCTCACCTATGAAGACTTGGCTATAGCTTTATAATAATTCTTCGTAAGGTTATGCCAAATAATATGCGGATTCACCTTCCCCTTGTGGGCTTTCCTGTGTGAGAGTCTGTCTCTCTTCCTTCTCTGCCCCTAAGATCCTGCCCACAGAAAGCCCATGAGTCCATTTCGCTCCCCATCGCACCTCTGTCCTTCCTCTCCTCTTGAATGTAGTCTCTTCTCTGCATTTACTTGTGGACTTTATTCTGCCAGTCTTCAGGTCATTTAATGAGTTATTTATACTGATGGGAGTGTTATGTAGTTACATTCAAGGGAGGAGGTAAGCTTAGTTCTCCTACTCCACTCCCTTCCCTGAAGTCTTCATTGTAAGGTTACGAATTAAATTCTTAGGCTTGGCAAATTCTCTGCGCTGATTTTTGTTGGCAGTGGTGGTGTTAACAGTGGTTTCATGCTTCCCAAAATGTAAGATTAAAATGGCATTTCTAGGTGTTACTGAACTTCATTAATGATCAGATAAATGCAAATTAAAAGAACATTAGAATAATGACACATCACTTTAGGCCTATCAGATTGGAAGTTTCAATACTGTAAAAATATCTAGTGCATGGTTCAGTAGGTTAAGTGTCTGACTTCTGCTCAGGTCATGATCTCTTGCTTCATGAGTTTGAGCCTCACATCAGGCTCTATGCTGACAGCTCAGAGCCTGGAGCCTGCTTCAGATTCTGTGTCTCCCACTCTCTGCCCCTCCCCTGCTCACACTGTCTCTCTCTCACAAAAATAAATAAACATTAAAAAAATTATCTAGTGCTCCCAAGGACAGAGGGAAGCAGACTTTGTCTCACAATGTTGTTATTTCTTCTTTATTTTTTAACCTTTATTTATTTTTGAGAGAGACAGAGATAGAGTGCAAGCTGGAAAGGAGCAAAGAGAGAGGGAAACCCAGAATCTGAAGCAGGCTCCAGGCTCTGAGCTGTCAGCACAAAACCAGATGTGGGACTTGAATTCGTGAACTGTGAGATCATGACCTGAGCTGAAGTTGGATGCTTAACTAACTGAGCCACCCAGGCACCCCATTTTTAAAAAGTAATCTCTACACCCAGGGTGGGGCTTAAACTCATGACCCCATGATCGAGAATTAGATGCTCTGCCAACTGAGCCAGCCAGATTCCCTGCCTCAGTTTCTTAAGTGACAAAGTATTATTGGGACAAATGATAAAGATATTTGCATTTTTGAAAGAAAAAAGAATAAGTGTGAAACAACTTAGCATAGTGCTTGACACATATATTTAATAAATAGTGTATTGGACTTTAAATCTTTTGTATTAACATATAAATCTTAAAACTTTAAAAAAGTGTTAATTCTAGTATAGTTAACATACAGTATATTAGTTTTGTGTATACAATAGAGTGATGCAACAATTCTATGAATAACTCAGTGCTCATATGGAAGTGTACGCTTAATCACCCCACCTATTTCAACCAGCCCTGCACCCACCTCCTCTCTGGTAGCCATCAGTTTGTTCTCTATAGTTTAGAGTCTGCTTTTTGGTTTGTTTCTTGTTTTCTTTGCTTATTTCTTTTGTTTCTTAAATTCTACATATGAATGAAATCATACAGTATTTGTCTCTCTCTGACTTATTTCACTTACCATTATACCTTCTAGAGCCATCTATGTTTTTGCAAATGGCAAGATTTCATTCTCTTTTTATCTGGCTGAGTAATATTCCATATTTATAACATATGCATATTTATACCACACCATCTTTGTCCATTGATCTATATGAACAGTTGGGATGCTTCTAAAGGTTGGCTATCATAAATAGTGCTACAATAAACATATATCTTTTTGAGTTTGCATTTCTGTATCCTTTGGGTAAATACCAGGAGCGTAAATCCTGGATAATATGGTAGTTGTATTTTTAATTTTTTAAAAAAATAGTTTATTGTCAAATTGGTTTCCATACAACACCCAGTACTCTTACCCATAAGAGCCCTCCTCCATCACCACCACCTCTTTTCCCCCCTCCCCCTTCCCCTTCAACCCTCAGTTCATTTATAGTATTCAATAGTCTCTCATGATTTGCATACCTCTCTCTCCCTAACTCTCTTTCCCTCTTCCCCTCCCCCTGGTCCTCCATTAGGTTTCTCCTGCTTTCCTGTTAGACCTATGAGTGCAAACATATGGTATCTGTACTTCTCTGCCTGACTTATTTTGCTTAGCATGACACCCTCAAGGTCCATGCACTTTCCTACAAATGGCCAGATTTCATTCTTTCTCATTGCCATGTAGTACTCCATTGTGTATATATACCACATCTTCTTGATCCACTCATCAGGTGATGGACATTTAGGCTCTTTCCATGTTTTGGCTATTGTTGACATTGCTGCTATGAACACTGGGGTACATGTGCTCCTATGCATCAGCACTTCTGTATCCCTTGGGTAAATCCTTAGCAGGGCTATTGCTGGGTTATAAGAGAGTTCTATAGATAGTTTTTTGAGGAACCTCCATACTGTTTTCCAGAGTGGCTTCACCAGTTTATATTCCCACCAACAGTGTAGGAGGGTGCCCGTCTCTCCACACCCTCGCCACCATCTATAGTCTCTTGATTTGTTCATTTTAGCCACTCTGACTGGTGTGAGGTGGTATCGCAGTGTGGTTTTGATTTGTGTTTCCCTGATGATGAGTGATGTTGAGCATCATTTCATGTGCCTGTAGGCCATCTGGATGTCCTCTTTGGAGAAGTGTCTGTTCATGTTTTCTGCCCATTTCTTCACTGGGTTATTTGTTTTGTGGGTGTGGAGTTTGGTGAGTTCCTTGTAGATTTTAGATACTAGCCCTTTATCTGAGATATCATTTGCAACTACCTTTTCCCATTCTGTCAGTTGCCTATTAGTTTCCTTGATTGTTTCCTTTGCAGTGCAGAGCTTTTTATCTTGATGAAGTCCCAAGAGTTCAGTTTTGG
>NC_043712.1:51887770-51890062 GCF_006229205.1 Suricata suricatta | reverse complement strand
ATGAGCTCTGCTTTAAATGTCTGGTAGAACTCCCCTGGGAAGCCATCTGGCCCTGGGCTCTTATTTGTTGGGAGATTTTTGATAATGGATTCAATTTCTTCACTGGTTATTGGTCTGTTCATGCTTTCTATCTCTTCTCATTTGAATTTTGGCAGTGCACGTGCATTTAGGAATTTGTCCATTTCTTCTGTGTTGTCCAGTTTGTTGGCATATAATTCTTCATAGTAATCTCTGATGATTGCTTGTATTTCTAAGGGATTGGTTGTAATAGATCCTTTTTCATTCATGATTTTGTCTATCTGGGTGCTCTCTCTTTTCTTTCTGAGGAGCCCGGTTATAGGTTTATCAATTTTATTTATTTTTTCAAAGAACCAACTCTTGGTTTCATTGATCTGCTCAACCGTTCTTTTGGATTCTATATTGCTTATTTATGCCCTGATCTTTATTATTTCTTTTCTTCTGCTGGGTTTGGGGTGCTCTTGCTGCTTCCTTTCTAGTTCCAGTGGGTGCTCATTAAATTTTGATTTTGCACTTTTCCTAGTTTGTTGAGATTGGCCTGGATTGCCATATACTTTCATCTTAGGACTGTCTTTGCTATGTCCCAGAGATTTTGGATTGTTGTATTTTCGTTTTTATTGGTTTCCATATATTTTTTAATTTCTTCTCTAATTGCCTAATTAACTTAATCTTCCTTTAGTAGGGTGGTTTTTAATCTCCACATTTTTGGAGGTTTTCTAGACTTTTTCCTGTGATTAATTTCAAGTTTCATAGCATTGTGATCTGAAAGTGTGCCTGGTATGATCTCTATTCGTTTATACTTATGGAGGGCTGCTTTATGCCCCAGAATGTGGTCTATCTTGGAGAATGTGCCATGTGCACTCAAAAAGAAGGTGAATTTCCTATCTTCAGGATGCAGAGTTCTAAATATATCTATCAGTTCCATCTGTTCCAATGTGTCGTTCAGGTCCATTGCTTCTTTAGTGATTTTCTGTCTGGTTGATCTATCCATTGCTGTCAGTGGAGTATTAAAGTCCCCTGCAATTAGCACATTCTTGTCAATAAGTTTGTTTCTTTCTGTGATTAATTGTTTTATGTATTTGGGCACCCCCAAATTTGGCTCATAGATATTTATAATTGTTAACTTTTCCTAATGAAGAGACCCTGTAATTATTATATAATGTCCTTCTTCATCTCTTGTTACTGCCTTTACTTTAAAGTCCAGTTTGTCTGGTATAAGTATGGCTACTCCAACTTTCTTTTGGCTTCCAGTCGCATGATAGATATCTCTTCATCCCTTTACTTTCAACCTGAAGGTGTCTTCCGGTCGAAAATGAGTCTCTTGTAGACAGCAAATAGGTGGGTTTTGTTTTTTGTTCCATTCTGCTACCCTGTGTCGTTTGGTTGGAGCATTCAGTCCATTTACATTCAGTGATATTATTGAAAAATGTGCGTTTAGAGTCATTGCATTCTCCCTAGAATTCATGTTTATAGTGGTGTCTCTGGCACCTTGTATTCTTTGCGATCTTTCCCTCATAGAGTCCCTCTTAGGATTTCCTGTAGGGCTGGTTTGGTGGTCATGAATTCTCTCAATTTTTGTTTATTTGGGAACACTTTTATCTCTCCTATTTTGAATGACAGGCTTGCTGGATAAAGGATTCTTGGCTGCATGTTTTTTCTGTTCATCACATTGAAGATTTCCTGCCATTCCTTCCTGGCCTGCCAAGTTTCATTAGATAGGTCTGTAACCACTCTGATAGGTTTCCCTTTGTATGTGAGGGCGCTTTTCTTTTTAGCTGCTTTCAGAATTCTCTATCTTTATATTTTGCCAGTTTCACTATGATATGTTGTGTTGAAGGTCTATTCAAATTACGTCTTAAGGGGGTTCTTTGTGCCTCTTGAATTTGAATGTCTATTTCTTTTCCCAGGGTTGGGAAATTCTCAGTTATAATTTGGTCTAGTATCCCTTCAGGACCTTTCTCTCTGTCTTCCTCTTCAGGAATTCCTATGATATGGTTGTTGTTCCGTTTGATTGTATCACTCAGGTCCTAAATTCTCCTTTCCTGCTCCTGGATTAATTTCTCTCTCTCATTTTTTTTTTTTTTGGCTTCCTCTTTTGCTATAACTATATCTTCTAATTCACCTATTCTTCTCTCTGCCTAGTCAATCCTTGAGGTGGCTGCCTCCAGTTTGTTATTCACCTCATCTATAGCCTTTTTTTTTAACTCATCACACCTATTTTCAAAGTGCCTAGTCATTGTCTCAGTTGATTCTTTGATGTTTTTTTCAAACCCA
>NC_043712.1:51855023-51887670 GCF_006229205.1 Suricata suricatta | reverse complement strand
TTCAAATTACGTCTTAAGGGGGTTCTTTGTGCCTCTTGAATTTGAATGTCTATTTCTTTTCCCAGATTTGGGAAATTATCAGTTATAATTTGGTCTAGTATCCCTTCAGGCCCTTTCTCTCTGTCTTCCTCTTCAGGAAATCCTATGATACAGATGTTGTTCTGTTTAATTGTATCACTCAGGTCTCAAATTCTCCTTTCCTGCTCCTGGATCAATTTCTCTCTCTTTTTTTCAGCTTCCTCTTTTGCTATAACTATATCTTCTAATTCACCTATTCTTCTCTCTGCCTCGTCAATCCTTGAGGTGTCTGCCTCCATTTTGTTATTCACCTCATTTATAGCCTTTTTTTTTAACTCATCACACCTATTTTCAAAGTGCCTAGTCATTGTCTCAGTTGCTTCTTTGATGCTTTTTTTCAACCCCAGCGATTAAATTTATGACGACTTTTTAAAAATTCTAGATCTGGTATGTTGTCTAGATCTACCTTGAGAGGTTGTGTGGCTGTGACTTCTTCCTGGAGGTTCTTCAGGGGAGAGTTCCTTCGTTTTGTCATTTTTGCTAGTTGTCTGTCCTTTGTCAGCTTTAAAAAGTTCGTTGTGTACTGTGCACCTCTTAATATTGCTCTGTTAAAAAAGGCTTATTGACTGTCCAGGGCCTGTCATTTCAGGAAATATTCATTTAATGATGTCTCTCAGTTTCTCTTGTTGTGCCTTTGAATATTTTATTTCCCTACTCAGCAATATGTGGGACATGCTGTCATGCACACTTTGGCTTGTTTCTTGGTGTAGCCCTAAGAAAGAAAACAGATGAACACAGAGGGAACAGAAGCACACAAATACGCAGACAAATCAATCAAACAAACGCATTAAAAGGGGGAAAGAAAAGAAAGAAAATGGAGAGAGAAGAGATGAAAAGAAGAGAAGAAAAAGAAGAAAAAGGGGGTCAGAGATAATAAAGGACAATGGACAGTTTAAAAGTGTATGACCAGTTGAGGGGAGAGGTAAGGATGAGATACAGGAGAATATATATGGATTGTAAGAAGGTTAAAAAAGGGAGAAAGGTGAAAGGATAATAAGGAGTAAAAATTTAAAAAAATTTAAGTAAAAAAGGTAATAATAAAAAATAAGTACAAAAAAAAGAAGAAAAAAAGAAAAAAATGAAGAAAAAAAGAAAAAGGGAAAAAAGCCCATCAGCTCCCCCTCGTGGATAGGCGTGGTTTGGTGTGGTATGTCTCGGAAGCTGCTCTCAGAGGCTTCACCTTGGTGTCTGCAGAGAGTAGAATGGTGGCACGCCAAGCTCCGCTGGAACTACACACTGTAGGCTACTCTAATGAGTCAGATCTCCTTGTGCTGCAGTTGAGCCAAGTTGTATTTTCCAGGCCTTCCTTGGTTCAAAGCTCTAGTCCATGCACTTTTATGCTACCACTGATGAGATGTATTTGCTATGGTGGCTGGCTTCTTATGGGGAGGGATCAGTTTTTCTTGGCTCAGGAAGGATTTTGGCTGCCCCTGCCTGAGGTGAGGTGTGCCGCCTGAGGCGAGATGTGCAGTAGGAGGTGAGGTGCACGCCGTCACAGACACAACTGCGGATTCCCAGCCACAGCTGGGATCACGATCGCATTTGGGGAGGGATGAGTTTCTCTTGGCTTCGTGCAGTTGTTGCCTGAGGCGCAGGGCGCTGCCGGAAATGAGCTGGGAGCTCCTGCAGCCTGAGCATGCACCCAGGCGTCCACTACCGCCCACTCCCTGCTGGGATTGTGTAGGGTTGGGGGCTATTTTTTCCCTGTTGGCACCTGGGATTCGGGATTTACGCGGCCAATGCTGGGGGCAAGATGCGCGTGGAAATGAGGTGCGTGCTCCCACTCCCAAAACTAAGGTCGAAGTGAGCACCCCTGGCACCGCTGCTGCCGCGGCCGCTGATTCCCCACCAAGATGGCGCAGGGCTGGAAGCTGTTCTTTCCCTTGCACCACCTGGGCTTGGGTTTTGGACTACCTAGCAGTTATATATGGAGTGAGAGTTTCTCTCTCCAAGCACGGTTCAACGTTCTTTATCTCTTCCCTAGAGACAGTACTATGAGCATGTTCAGTTTCTCTGTCTCTTCCCTTTGTCTCTCGGGCTCCGCGCGCTTGCCCCGTGTTGGGCTGGGGCTCCCACCTCCCCTACCTGTCTAGGCCTGGCCCGTTTTCCAATCTCCCCAGTTCACACTCACTCATTCAGGTATCTTTGAGGTTCTCTTCTCTCTGGAGTCCGTATTTTCTCCTTCTACTCTTGCAGATGAGAGTAATGTCCTTCTCAGTTCGATAGATGGGGCAGACGAAGTTTACAGAGCTCCCTTCCTCTCAGCCATCTTGGCTCCTCTGTATTTTTAATTTTTTTTTTAATTTACTTATTTTTTTTTAATTTTTGATACAGAGAGAGACAGAGCATGAGAGGGTGAGGGGCAGAGAGAGAAGGAGACACAGAACCAGAAGCAGCCTCCAGGCTCTGAGCTAGCTGTCAGCACAGAGCCTGACGTGGAGCTCGAACCCATGAATGTGAGATCTGACCTGAGCCGAAGTCGGAAGCCCAACCGACTGAGCCACCCAGGCGCCCCTGTATTTTTAATTTTTGAGTAAACTCTATACTGTTTTCCACAGTGGCTGCACCAGTTTTCATTCCTACCTACAGGGCATGAGGTTTCCTTTTTCTCCACATCCTCACCAACCCTTGTTGTTTTTTGTGTTTTTGATTTTAGTCATTCTGACAGGTGTGATTTGGATTCTCATTTCCCTGGTGATTAGTAATGTTGAGCATCTTTTCATGTGTCTGTTGGCCATCTTTATGTCTTTGGGAGAAACGTCTGTTCAAATCTTTTGCCCATTTTTTAGTTGGATTATTTTTTTGCTGTTGAGTTGTATAAGTTCTTTATATATTTTGGATACTAACCCTTTCTCAGATGTGCCATTTGCAAATATTTTCTCCCATTCAGTAGGTTTGTCTTTTAGTCAATTATTTCCTAAATCAAAATAAAAAGCTGTGGAGAAGCTTTTTATTTTGATATCACCCCAATAGTTAATTTTTTGTTTTTGTTTCACTTGCCTCAGAAAACATATCTAGAAAAGTGTTGCTATAGCTGATGTTAGAGAAATTACTGTCTGTGATTTGTTCTAGAATCTTTGTGGTTGGAGGTCTCACATTTAGGTCCTTAATCCCTTTTAAGTTTATTTTTGTGTATGGCATAAGAACATGGTCCAATTTCATTCTTTTGCATGTAACTGTCCAGTTTTCCCAGGACCATTTGTGGAAGAGACTGTCTTCTTCCCATTTTACAGTCTTATATCATTTGTTGAAGATTAATTGATGACATAATTATTCTTATAACTTTTCCGGGTGCCTGGGCAGCTCAGCCAATTAAGCATCTGGCTCTTGACCTCGCCTCAGGTCATGATCTCAGGGTTTATGGGATCGAGCCCCATATCAGGCTATGTGCTGACAGTGTGGAGTCTGCTCTATCTCCCTCTTTCTGCCCCTCCCTACTCAAAGTAACTTAAAAAATTAAAAAATATAGTTTAAAAATTTTTTTTAAAACTTTTACTGTAAGCCCCTACCTTACTTTTACTACATATATTCCTCAATGTTTTGTGTTTTCCATTGCTATGTAAATGAAAGGGAAGATTTATTGTTAGAAAGGAGAAGGCAAGGCTGGAAAGGCAGGTAGGGACAAGACTAGGGGCCCTTGATTGATGAGGGAGGGGACAAGAGTTAAGCCTGGTTTTTATGCAGTAAGGACTAAGGAGACATTACAAGATTTGATTGATAGGGTAACATAATCTGAGTTACAATGTGATAATTATGTACGTAACTCTCATTTTCCACCAGTGAACTTTTGTTCAAAACAACTCCTCCCAATTTTCTCCTTTCCTCTATAACAGGATGGTCACCTCCTTTTGTTCTCTGGACTTGCCTGTGGTTCACCATAGTTGGCATGTCCCAAATTGCAGTTCCTCTGCTATTTCTGAATAAATTCATTTGCTGCTCGATAACCTCTGTAGTTTAATTTTTAAGGTTGACAATGCTTCAGAAGGATCATTTCTGTTGTAGCACACAGAATGGGAACTGAAGGAGCAAAGGACCAGAGCCACTGAAAGCAACAATTATGGCAAGGTCTTGCAGTTCTGAGAATTGATACCAAACCAGCATAATAATCAAG
Organism: Suricata suricatta; assembly: GCF_006229205.1. Taxonomy (NCBI): domain Eukaryota; kingdom Metazoa; phylum Chordata; class Mammalia; order Carnivora; family Herpestidae; genus Suricata; species Suricata suricatta. The sequence goes on along the minus strand of NC_043712.1, from coordinate 51,883,481 downwards.
CACCTGGTGTTTGAACCTTCTGAGGGAGGTTACTGAAGGGTCAAAAGTATGCGGTTCATCTGGTGCTTAAAAAACCCTGAGGCTCACATGCATAAAATCTGCTCATAACACTCCCCTAGTTGTCAGAAAGGCACACATGTGCCCTTAGGCCTACTTTTGATTTTTCCCCCTATTTTTTGATCTTCTTCTCGCTTATTTACCAGCTTAAAAATGCCCTAGATGCTTACTTGTCAACTTATAAAAATGTTGAGAATTTGCACAGGAAGGGGAGGAGAGTGACTTGCATCAGGCCACAGCACGGTTTTGGATCACAAGCATCTGAATAAGAAGCAGTAAAGAAACATAAACATGAAGCTGTTTAGTGGTAGGTATAGAAACAAGACAGGAGAGTTAGAAGAAAGTAAGTAGGATTTAGTGATTCTTAGATGTAGGAATTGAGAGCTTGAGAAAGATTCTGAGTTTTTTTCTTTTCTTTTTTAAATTTAGTTATTTATTTTGAGAGAGCAAGTGAGAGAGAAGGAAAGAGAGAATACCCAAGCAGGCTCGACACTGTCAGTGTGGAGGCTGATGGGGCACTCAATCTTGTGAACCGTGAGATCATGACCTGAGCCAAAATTGAGAGTTGGATGCTTAACTGACTGAGCCACCTCAGTGCCTCCTCTCTGAGGTTTTTCATTGGGGTGTCTAAGAGATCAGTTAAAAAAAATTTTTTTTAAACATTTATTTAGTTTTGAGACAGAGCAAGAGAGCAAGCAGGGTAGGGGCAGAGAGAGACAAAGGCACAGAATCTGAAGCAGGCTCCAGGCTTTGAGCTATCAGCATAGAGCCCAACACAAGGCTTAAACTCACGAACTGTGAAATCATGACTTGAGCCCAATTTGGACCCTCAACCAACTGAGCCACCCAGGTGCCCCAGAGATTAGTTTTATAAATAGGTAGAGTAGCAGTTTGGGGGGGCTCCATTAAGAATTTAAGAAAGATCATGTTTAGATAAATGGAATTCAATATTGTCAGATATTATTCAAATGAGAGTTAAAAATTCACGACCACTGGGGTGCCTGGGTGGCTCAGTCAGTTGATTATCCAACTCTTGATTTTGTCCCAGGTCATGAGATCGAGCCCCTAATTAATCTCCACTCTGAACATGGAGCCTGCTGAAGATTCTCTGTCTCCCTCTCCCTCTGCCCTTTCCCTGCTCATGCTCACACACGCTCTCTTTCTCTCAAAAAAAAAAAATCACAACGACAGCTGAGTTTAAGATATTATGTCACGTGGACACAGGGACAGATGACATCACCGAGGAAGCTTATATGGTAATGTGAAACTTGAGGGCAGAAACTAAGAAACTATCACCGTGAGAGGCAAGAAAGGGGTAACAGTTCTCTGAGCAGCAAGCAATAAAAAGGTCAGAGAGTTGGAGAAACCGAGAGTCTTACCCATGCTGGAGAAAAATCTGAGGAGGATCTAAATGTCAGTGAATTCAAAGGGACTGGGATTTAGCAATGAGGTCATTACTGACTTTGGAAGCTGTTATGGTGGGGTGCTGGGGATGAATTGAATATTATCTTGAAAGTAAAAAGAATGAGGCGATTATTGTGACTTTTAAGACTAAAAGGGAAGTGACTTTGAGAACATCTTTATGTACAGCTTTTTATAAGTAACAGTAGCATGTTAGGCAAACAGAAACAGCAGAAAATTAACTTTGTAACTATTAGAAAAACATAGGAAACCTCCAAATATTTTTATTTTATTTAATTAATTAATTTATTTTTAATCTTTTTTTCTTTTTTACATTTATTTATTTTTGAGAGACAGAGCATGAACAGGGGAGGGGCAGAGAGAGAAAGAGACACAGAATCTGAAGCAGGCTCCAGGCCCTGAGCTAGCGGTCAACACAGAGCCTGACGTGGGGCTTGAACCCACAAACCGTGAGATCATGATCTGAACCTAAGTCGGATGCTCAACCGACTCAGCCACCCACGTGCCCCAGAAAAACATAGGAAATCTCCAAATATTTTTAAACAGCCTGTGTAATTAGTATAACTTTTCTGCTCAACACCTTTGTTAGATTTACTGCTTAATAAACTTAGTACTCCTCCCTGTCTGTGGGGGATATGTTCCAAGACCCCCAATGGATACCTGAGACTGGAGATACTACTGAATCCTAGCTACACTATGTTTTTTCTTATGCATACACACCTATGACAAAGTTAAATTAAAAATTAAACATAGTAAGAGATTAACAATAATAAAATACAAAAACTATAACAATATATTGTAATAGAAGTTATGTGAATGTGGTCCCTGTCTCTCTCAAAAAAAATTTATTGTACTGTACTCTTTAGGTGATTAAAAAAAGTGCGGAGATGAAGCAAGGTGAATGATGTAGGCATTATGACATGGAGTTGGGCTACAACTGATCTTCTGAATATGTCCGTAGGAGGATGATCTGCTTTCTGACCTTGTTTGACCTCAGGTAACGGAAGCCGTGGAAAGAGAAACCATGGAGAAGGGGGACTAGTGTATGACCTAGAAGGTCCTTGTGATCTGGGGTTTTCTTCCAGTTTTCCAAATAAATCCCTTATGCTGTTTCCTGGGCCTGCCAGGGTAGCTTCCTCCTCTTCCAGTTCCTTCTCAGCTTGATGAGTCTACAGCCATCTTTCCGCAGTAAGTTAACCGTGATCTATAAAGCCTTTGTGGGTGCTTATGGTTATTATTCACATTTGCCTGTTCTGATTCCCATTGTACTTATATTAAATATCCTGTATTTCTATCACCTCATTCTAAGCTAGGTATATAGTCTGTATTCAATAAATACTGAATGAACAAATAAATAAACATTGCAAGTTTTCATGTGGTACCTAGTCTTCACTTGAAAAAGTGTAGTGTAATACCTTTGCCATTTATTCTTGCCATACAATATTCAATTTTGTGATTGAAATTTTTTTAATGTTTAAAAAATTATTTTAATGTTTTTCTTTTTTTTTTGAGAGAGAGAAAGACACAGAGCATGAGCGGGGGAGGGTCAGAGAGGGGGAGACAGAATCAGAAGCAGGCTACAAGCTCTGAGCTGTCAGCACACATCCGATGCGGGGCTCAAACCCATGAACTGTGAGATCATGCCCTGAGCTGAAGTCCGCCACTTAACCGACTGAGCCACCCAGGCGCTTCAATTAATGTTTTATTCTTATTTTTTTATTTTTGAGAGAGAGAGCACGGGTGACAGGCAGAGAGAGGGAGACACACAATCTGAAGCAGGCTTCAGGCTCTGAGCTGTTAGCACAGAGCCCTACGACTCGAACCACGACTCAAAGATCATGACCAGAGCTGAAGTTGTTACTCAACCCACCGGGCCACGCAGGCGCCTCAATCTTGTGATTTAAAAAAAAAAAAAAAAAAAAGAAATCTTGTAAATATTTAAAACTTGTAAAGCCTAAAAAAAACCACACCCTAATCTCATTAGTCTGTTGTAATTTTCCACTGCATATCTAAGTGTTACTTCTTTTTTCCCCTTTCCATAAACTCTTTCCTTTTAAGTAATTATCCTCTTTTTGGCAAAATTATTAGGAAGCGGGACAGGCTTCCTTTTTAAATCTAAGTGACAGCTCAAACCAATTGAAGTTTCAGTGTTATAGGAATCAGGAGGTCTTAATCTCAATTTATATTTGCATTTATGACCTTTGGCTTTCCCCAAGAAGACAGGGAAAAGCCGGCCCCCTACACCTGGTCTCAGGTTGATTACAATCAAGATGGGACTATTTTAGCATTAAAGGTTCATTTTGTATCAAGCACCTTTTTGAGGGGAGGAGGTGGAGGTGGTGAAGATAAATCCTCAATCAAAATCCCCGCCAATTTTCATTGTTCTTTGGGGAACAGGTTTCAAATGCTAAGGAACAAAAGCGGGTTTGGTTTTCCAATCTTCCTGGCGCGGCAGCGGATTGTGAAGCAGCGACGGGAGGAAACCAAAGTATAAATTATCAACTGGAGGAAGACGCGCTCCCGCGCGCGCACTAAAAGGGCTTGGAGGAGGATTGGAAAGAGATGCGAGCATATGCTAAGACTCTAAGGACTTTTTTGCTTGGTACCTCCTTATGTAATATTTATAATGAAAGGCGCTGCAATAGTATCAGCGCGCTGACCCGTATTTTCCCGGCCCTGTTTACCACCCCAAGCTGGGATACAATGGGGATGGGGGCAGGGAACAAGAAGCGTCTGGCAGGCCGAGAGCGGGCTAAACCGCGGGAAACCAGCCACTTGTGCAGTAGTGTAGCGCAGAGAATTTCCCCCAGGCTTTGGCCCCAGTCCACAGACCCTAAGGGGCTACACTGGCCTTAGGATCCGCAGTTTAACGCACAATCGGGTATCCGGCCTCTAAAGATTTTTGTTCAGTAGACGTAGAGAGGGGTTAAGGCTTAGAAATCTGCATTGTCTTTCCGCTCTGGGGATTCTGAGACGGTGACCTGGGGACCTCACGCTGAGAACAGCACATTGGAGCGTGGGCCGGGGCGTTCTCGTGCGGGAGGGACGCGCGCGGCGCGGGCGCGCCGCTTCTCAGCAACGGCGCATGCGCCTGCTCGCCTTCGAGCGCGGCCGCGCAGCTTCGCGGGCCTAGCTCATCCAATCCGTGTCCCGCTTTCTCCGAGTGCGTATCCTGGCTCTGCGGCCTGCGGGAGGCGGGGGGGAAAGAGGTCGGCTGGGGCGGGGCCGGGAGGCCTGAGAAAATCTGCGAAGGTCTGCGGGGGAAGCTTTGTCTCCGGAAGTGGCCGTTGTAAACACCGTCTCCCCAGGGCTTGTCCCCTCCTGTCCCCCTTTGCCATTCGTTCCCCCTTCCCGGGTCCTAGAGTCCGTCGGGTTCCAACAGTTTTTGCTCAGACACCCCCACCTCCATCGGCCTAGGCCTCTTTCTACCATTGAGAATTGGAGCTGCCCCTGGGGTCTTGGGTGTGCGGTCTGGACCACGGGAGTCCCCTGAGGTAACCACGGGATGTGGGGGCTTCGAGGCGAGCGAGTTGGGCGGGGAGGTGTTGAGAGGAACGGTATGGGTAGCTGCAGTGAGAGTTATGGGGAACCCCGAGTTAGTTTGTGGTTGTCCTGGGGCTGTTGGTGTCGTTTGTGGGGACACGCCTCCAGCGCCTGGAGCAGGGCCTCTCCGCCCACTTGCGGGAAGATCCCCTTGGGGCACCCTAACCTGTGACTGCTGCAGCAGTACCCAGAAGACTGACTAGGGACCCAGAGGGCATGCACTTGGAGCTTCTAAGGTTTACAACTTCTGACCGCCGGGCTCTTCCCCTCCAAGAATCAGTAAGCTCAAGGACCACTCTTTTCCATCCTTAAAAAAAAAATGTCAGCCACACATTCGACACTCTATAAATGTTTGATAAACGAGTGAGTCGTGTTAGGTTGTCATCTGTAGCTTCTATTGCTTACTTTCTAGGACACTAAGAGATGTAGAAAATTTGGCTGTTTTTCCAAGGCTGTGCATTCTCTACAGAAGTAGAGCCTCCTTTTGACCGTTCTTCACTCCATCATAATTGCCCTAGGCAAGTAAATATTTTTTCATTTTAAGTAGATCTTTAATGAGTCTGCCTAAGTTTACTCACCCATTTCAGTAGGTGCCCACCTCTTTCAAATACAAAACACATCGATGTTTTGTACAGTTCACATCATTTTGGAGAGAATACCCTCCCATTTTGTTCCCTGTTTTATTGAAGGGTTAGTGCCTAGTAACAAAACAATGGTAGAGCAGAAATTACAGTGGTTTCCATGAAATGAAGAAGAAACAAAGGCAGGGCAACCTGCTAAGAGGAAAGAAGGGAGTAGTTTTAGTCTGGAGTCTGGGTATTAGTCCTGGCATAGAATTTTATTAGCTTAGTAACTTAAGGCAAATCACCTAAGTTTACTAGACATTAGATTCCTTATCTGTCAGATAAGGAGGATGCACTAAATAGGATGAAAGTCCTGTTTAATTCTAAAATTCTTTGTCTCAGCCCCCTTGTCATGGTCTTGTTTTGATGAAAGACCCAGACATCCTTTTAAAGGTGAAATACAGAAGTCTGCAGATAGAATTCCTCAACACAGATATTATTATTGAAGAAAGCCCTATGTTAGGAAAATGGGTGGGCTTAGGGGTCAGCCAGAGGTGAGTTTGAGTTCTAACCCTCTCACTGAATATCTTTATGCAGGTTACTCAACTTCTCCAAGCCTCAGTGCTCCTTATCTCTGACATGTGCATACTCACAGGGCAATCAGGAGGATTCAGTGAGAGCAGGGTATGGTTAGGGCAGTATCTGGCATATAGTAAGTGCTCAATAATAGTGGCTTTTATCTTTTCATCCCCCCTCCTCCCTTTCCTCCTGATCTGTACAGACACACTAAGAGATGAATACATTCTGGATGAGCCACTGAAGGACTCAGCTGTGAGGCAGGAAAACTTTGTACCAGCAGTGGCTCTGAAACCTAAAGTGGAATCATGTTTCTGGCTGGTATTTACTCTTAGGATGACTAGATCATTGGTTCCTTGCCCTCAGTTGCCCCATTACCAATTTCAAAAAAACTTGTTATTGAAGAAGGGTATACATAACATCCCTCATCTCTTTTAGTAGGAATGGTGAGAACAGTCCAACTCCACTATGGACAGAAGATTAATCTATTAATACATTAACATAAAAAGCTGAATTAAGCTTTGCCTTTATCGATCACTGCTACAGAATAGTCTGGTTTGCGCCTACGCGTGTGGTAGCACATTTGGATTGAGAATCCACCAGAGGTCTGAGCCCTCCTTCATTAGGAAGGACTTGTAGTTAGTTTAGATGGGGTAAGGGTGCAGGGAAGAATGAGCTGTGTTTGAAAAATCTGCAGTAGGAAGCAGAAGTGCTTCCTGGACAAGCAAGGTCTCACGTGTTCTCTGGCTGGGCGCGAACCATGTCTTGAAGGTCAATGGCAAGGCACACAGCAGACCTATGGAGTCAGCTTGAATCCAGACTCTGTCGCTTACTAGAGACATGACTTTGGGCAAGTGATTGAATATCTTTAAGCCCCAGTTTCCTTACATAAAAAGGGGAGACATTAACAATATCTTCCCTTTGGGATTGGTGTAGACAGATATAATCTATAAAAAGTTCTTAGCACTCTGTCTGGAGAGGGGATCTTTGTTGCAGTTGGCATGATGATAGTAGGAGTGACTTTGGGATAGCAGATCATTTGTTTATAGATAATGATGTACTGAATGTTTGCAAATGGAAAGCATTATTTACAGGGTTAGATACATATTGGAGAAAGGCTGATGTTGATTGCATATCATAAGGAAGTTGTTATTACTCATACAGATTAGCTAAAGTATTTTAATTTGTGGCATTTCATAGGATTTTCAAGTAAAGCTTGGGACACATTATGTGAGGAACCTGTAATTCTTGACTAGCTCCCTATTTCATTGACATTTTTGTTACTGTACCCAGCTACTTGCTTCATCATTGGTTACCTTCTTTTCCTTCCTTTTTTTTTTTTTTTAAAGTTTATTTATTTTGAGGAGAGAGCATGTGTGTGCACAGGAGAGAGGCATATAGAGAGGGAGAGAGAGAATCCCAACCAGGTCCCACATTGTCAGCTCATAGTCTAGTGTAGGGCTTGATCCCATGAACTGTGAGACAGGACCTGAGCCAAAATCAAAAGAGTCAGACACTCAACTGACTGAGCCATTCAGGTACCCTTGTCCCCTTCTTTTCACTCTGATGTATGAAAGGGGAGATTTTGCTACATCTTCTCTTCCATTTTCAATAGGATAGAACTCTGATTATAGTTTAAATTCAGCCATAGAACTGACTTTGGCTCTTCATTAATGGAGTCTTCCTAAAATATACTCTTGAACCTCAGTGTCATCAGGAGCTGATATCAGAGACAGGAAAAAAAATTAGTTGTTAAAGGAGACTTTATTTTATTTGTTTATTATCATTATTACTTTTAATGTTTATTTTTGAGGGGGTGGGAAGAGAGAGAGGGAGAGAGTAGGGGAGGAGCAGAGAGAGAGGGAGACACAGAATCTGAAGTTGGCTCCAGGCTCTGAGCTGTCAGCACAGAGCCCAGTGGGGGGCTTGAACCCATGAACTGTGAGATCATGATCTGAGCAAAGTCAGATGCTTAACCAACTGAGCCACCCAAACGCCCCTAAAGGAGACTTTAGATAGGATCTTTTCTTTGATGATGAATTTAAAATATTGGGATATAACTTACACCTCAAAAATCACTGTTTTAAAGTGTGCAATTCATTGGTTTTTAGTAAATTCACCATGTTCTGCAGCAGTCACCACTACCTAATTTCAGAACACTTCCATCACTCCCAGAAAGAAACCTTAAACCTATTAACAGTCAGACACAAATCCCCCTCTCTGTACCCTCCGGCAACCACAGATCTACTTTCTCTTTCTACATATTTGCCCATTCTGTACATTTTATATGCACAGAATCACAATATGTAGTCTTTTGTGTCTGACTTCTTTCACTTAGCATACTCTTTTCAAGTTTATCCATGGTGTGCTATGTTTCATTACTTAATTTTTTAAAATACTTTTAATTAATTTATTTATTTTTAAAGACTTTATTTTTGAGTCATCTCTACACCCAACATTGGTCTTGAACTCACAACCCTGAGATCCGGAGCTGCCTGCTCTACCGACTGAGCCAGCCAGGTGCCCTTACTTAATTCCTTTTAATTTAGCTTTATTGAAACAGCTTTATTGAATTTGGTAAACTACCTCTTCCCACACTTCTCTGCCCAAGATAAAACCAAAACACAACAGACATTATCAAAGCCCTATCCTCTTCCTGTGAGTTAGGGGTTTTATTTGTGCCTTTTGTGAGGTGTGTGTGTGTGTGTTTCATCTTTTTCACAACAATAGAAACATTTTATGTATCTACTTTTTAGCCTTGAACATTACTCTTAAGTATAGAAGAGTCTGTTCTTTTCTAGGTCTTAACTCTTTAACTTCCATTCTGAGGACAGTTTCTCTGAAGTCTGACCTTTGGGGGCATGGTGGTAAGGTGAAAAGATCTGGGGACTCAGTATCAGAAGAGCTTGATTGAGTCCTTAGTATCCATCATTTAGTTGCTACTGGCCTTAAGCAAGTCATTTAGCCTCTCTGCATCAGGTGAGTTTCCTCAATTGAAATGAGGATAATAAACGTCAGGTAAGACCATCTTTGCGTTGCAGTGTTACAAGGACGGGGGCGGGGGGAGGTCTGCGTCTGAAGCACAGGTGCAAGGTTTGGCCCTGTAGTAGGTGCTCAGTAAATTGACAGCGGTAATTGTCTGCCACTCATTCCAAACTTAGTCTTTTAGGTCCCTGGAGAAATAGGATTCTTCTCTCCATGTTACCATCTTCTTTGTCCTGGGTCAAACTATTGTAGTATCAGCTAAGTCACTAATTGTTTTTGCAGATCCCTAGGTGTTTGTAGGAATCATAATTAGGTTCTCAACATTGTGGTTGTGTCTCCATCTTGGTTGGCAAAGCAAAGCAATGGCCCAGACCAAACTAGAGGAGGAAACAGGGCCAGGAAATCTTAGAAACAAGCAACCATAACTTTTAACACTCACAAAAACAATACAAGATAGCATTCCATGAAGTCAGAAAAGCCTTCCTGAAGCTTGACTTGTACTCAAAGTTTGTGTTCGGTAGTAGAGGGTAATAGAGGGTAGGGTTTGTGTTCAGTAAAAGAAATGTGCAGTGATTAAGCATTGTATATATGCTGAATGTATTATTTCAATTTCAAATATATGAGATTGATGTAATTCTTTCCTTCTTAAGGTTGAGGAAACAGGCTCACACAGTGTAAGCTACTTGCCCACGGCCACACTCATAAAGATGCTTTATGGCATCCTAAGTTATATCTCTCTGAGTCCAAAGCTTATGGTCTTTCTTGGGCTATTGGACTTCTACTAGGGATGCCAAGGGACACTGTGGGGTCTTGATTATTTATATTTGTTTGGGCTTAATTACTGTTATCTCTGTTTAAAATATATACCCAGAGGTTTATGCATACTATAAATATAATAAAGCAACTTACTTTAAATAGTTGACTTTGTATAATTTGGATTATCTCCCATAGAAGAGGGTTCCAGAGAAGCCAGTGTAAGTGACAACTACTCTCTTCTTTATTCTTCTCTGGTCCCTTAAGAGAAGGACTTTGAAAATTACCATGAGATCATTTTTTGGGAATACTTTGGTCTCTTTGATTGTGGCGTGGCACTGCATTAAAAATATCTCACTTATACCCAGTATCTGGATGGCTCAGTTGGTTAAGCATCTGACTTCAGCTCAGGTCATGATCTCATGGCTCCAGAGTTCGAGCCCCGAATTGGGCTCCACACTGAGAGTGTGGAGCCTGCCTGGGATTCTCTCTCTCCCTCTGCCCCCCAACTTGTGGATGTGCTCTCTCTCTCAAAATAAATAAGCTCTAAAAAATCTCATATATGAAAACAGCTTTAGGGACTTAAAAATGGCCCTGGATTTCGTTTTCTTTCAAACTGAATTCTATTCCCTAGAAAAAGGTTCTACATTCCTTTTCTAGTTCAAGAGTAATTGGTCACTCTTTTTTAATTTATTTTATTTTATTTTAGTTATTGTTATTTTTTTTGGTGTATATTTTTGAGAGAGACACACAGAGAGCAAGTGGGGAAGGGGCAGAGAGAGAAAGGGAGACATAGAATCTGAAGCAGGCTCCAGGTTCTGAGCTGTCAGCACAGAGCCCAAGGCAGGGCTCAAACCACGAACCCATTAAATCATGACCTGAGCCGTAGTCAGACACTTAACTGACTGAGCCACTCAGGCACCCCTGGTCACTATTTAAAAAAAGTTTTTCTTTTAATGTTTGTTTATTTATTTATTTTTTAATATTTATTTTTGAGAGAGAGACAGAGCCAGAGACAGAGTGAGTTGGGGAGGGGCAGAGAGAGAGGGAGACACAGAATCCTAAACAGGCTCCAGCCTCTGAGCTGTCAGCACAGATATTAGGCTTTTCATAAGAGGAATTAAAATAATATAGAATCTTATTCTCATAAGAAGGAATATCTTTTTAACATTTTGCCATTTTTGCTTCTAATCTTTCTTAAAAGAAATCAAGCGCAATAGCTTTTAAAAATACAAGTATTTAAATGTTATAAGATAATTTTAAAAATACAAGTAAGTTGCAGAAAAACACAAAAATCATTTATAGTCTCAAGACTCACATATATACCCACTGTTGTATTGTTTACTATTTTAGCAGACTTCAGCCCGTCTAACCTGTAAGCCACAGACATCTCGGACGGTATTAATCATCAGTAACGAAGTATATCATTAAGAAACTGGACTATTTTGAAAGTTGGAACCTACCATGAGTTTAAACACTTCAAGTAATGCACTTGGGGATACCCAAAGGTAAGCCTCGGCTCTCTTCCTTTTGTTGAGGAGAGCTTTTGGGTTGTAAGCAGCAGGGAGAAGTGGTTGGGGTGCTGACCATAAGGATTCTTGGGGTGCACCCAGAGGAGCAGGTAGAATGCTTTATAGGCACCTGAGCCGGATGTGGGACTTTGTGCTGGTGCTGCGTCTGCGCTCCTTTGTTAACTTGTCCATGAAAGTCAAAGTGTGGGTGCTTTCTCCTGTGCTTAGAGTATTGCTTATTTGTTTCTACTTCTCTAAATCTCTTCTTCTATTTCTGCTTCTTCACATTTCTGTGTGGTCCTTCCATAGGCCAGCCCTAGTCTGCTGGCTCTGGTCTTCCCTCTTGCCCCGGCTAGTTCTCGACTTCTGTTTAGGCATTCGTTGGTTTTTGCTCCCATTCCACCCACTCTTTTACATGGAATTCATAGTCCAAGAGTTGCTGTTGCTCATCTTTTTTGCCCCGCTGATATCAGCCTTTGGGGAAGGGGCCTAGTTTTGGTTGATTCACCTTTAATGTGAGAAATAGAAAACTCTGAGTCTATTGTTTAAAACTGAGCCACTTAGGAGAGTGCAACCCAAACCGTGGTTACAAAGAAATAAGTACAGAAATTGAAAGTGTTTAGAAACTTCCATAGTCATGTAACAGTAATTTTCTGTTTGTTGAATCTGGTAATAAAACACGGGGTTGGGGCGCCTGGGTGTCTCGGTTGGATAAGCATCTGACTTTGCTCAGGTCATGATCTCACTGTTTGTGGGTTTAGGCCTCGAATTGGGCTCTGTGCTGACAGCTTGGAGTCTGCATCCTGCTTCAGATTCTGTGTTTCCCATTTTCCCTCTCTTTCTTCTCCTCCCCCCCCCCGTACTCTCTCTCTCTCAAAAATAAACATTAAAAAATTTAAAAATATAAATAAAACACTTGGGGTTGTCTTTTATCTGTTTTAAAAACTTCTTATTTAGTTACTCATTTTATTTTATTTTATTTTAAACTTGTTCTATTTTTATTTATTTATTTATTTTTTAATGTTTTATTTTATTTTTGATACAGAGAGAGACAGAGCATGATAGGGGGAGGGGCAGAGAGAGAAGGAGACATAGAACCGGAAGCAGGCTCCAGGCTCTGAGCTAGCTGTCAGCACAGAGCCCGATGTGGGGCTCGAACCCACAAATGTGAGATCTGACCTGAGCTGAAGTTGGAGGCTTAACCGACTGAGCCACTCAGGCGCCCCTTACTCATTTTAATTATCTTAAGGGCACTTGAACTCCTGATTTTGGCTCAGGTCATGATCCCAGGGTTGTGGGATTGAGCCCCACATTGCATTCCATGCTGAGTGTGAAACCTGCGAAAGATTCTTTCTCTCTTTCTGCCCTTCTCCCCTGCTCATGCTCTCTCTCTTTCTCTCTCTCTAAAAAAATTAAAAGGTATTTTACATTTTACAAAAGCATCATTTATAGGGTTGGAGGGAATAGTGCTTGCTCATGTTTAGTTTGAGCAGAACTGATCTTGACTGCCTTTTCAGCAAGGATGTGTGGGTGGGGCAAGGACCATGACTAACATGTACTTCAACTATAAATAGGATTTGCTATAGAAACATTTCCTACCTATCTTTAGAAGCTACCTTTCTACTGGAGAAAGGTAGGGAATAAAAACTAAGCTTTTTATTTTTCTAAGAGCCTTTTCACTTTTGGAGGGAACGTTTTACCACGTAAATATATACCTGTCTTGATTTTTAGTGACTAAATTATTCTTTAGAATTCTAGAATCTGGCTAAATGAAGTTAACCTTTGCTATATACCACTAATTTACTTTCTAATTCTATAGATTTGCCTTTTCTGAACAATTCATTTAAATGGCATCATACAATATGTGGTCTTTTGTGTCTGGCTTTTTTCACTAGGCAGGTTCTTCAGGTTAATCTTATTGTTAACTGGGTATCAGTATTTCGTTTCTTTTTTATTGCTAAATAGTATTCTGTTGTATGGATATAGCACATTTTGGTTACCCACTCACCAGGTGATGGACATGTCGGTCGTTTCCACTTCTTGATTGTTATGAATAATACTGCTGTGAACATTTGTGTACAGGTCTTTGTGTGGGTGCAGTTTCTCTTGTGTAGCTTCACTTAGGACTGGCATTACTTCATTGTACAGTATGTTTACGTTACATTTTTTAAAAGTTTATTTATTTACTTGAGAGAGAGACAGCACGAGTGGAGGGGGCAGCGGGGGAGGGAGAGAGAGAGAGTCCCGAGCAAGCTCGTCATTGTCAGCTCAGAGCCTGACATGGGACTTGAATTCATAAAACTGAGACCATGACCTGAGCCCAAACCAAGAGTCATATGCTTAACCGACTGAGCCACCTGGTGTCCCTATTTTAATTTTTTAAAGAAACTGCTAGGGGTGTATGGGTAGCTGAGTCAGTTAAGCATCCAACTTTGATTCAGGTCATAATCTTGCAGTTTGTGAGTTTGAGCCTCGTGTCAGGCTCTATGCTGACAACGTGGAGCCTGGAACTTGCTTTGAGTTCTGTCTCTCTCTCTCTCTCTCTCTGCCCCTTCTCTGCTCAAGCTCTGTCTCTCTCTCTCAAAAATCAATAAACGTAAAATAAATAAATAAATAAATAAACTGGTAGATTCTATTCTAAAATGGCTGTTTCCACCAGCAATAAAAGGGGCTTTTAGTTTCTCCACATTCTTGTCAATACTTATTTTCTGATCTTTTTAAAACATTTACTTTATTCCATTAGGGTTAATTAACTTGATGTGCTGTATTAGTTTCAGTTGTACAATATAAGTGATTGAATTTTTTTGATTGACTTTTTGCTTATAGCCATTCTAGTGAATGTGAAGTGGCATGTTATGGTTTTAATTTGTATTTTCTTAATGAGTAATAATGTTGAGCATCTTTGTATGTGCTCTTTTGCCATTTATATATCTTCATTGGTGAAAAGCCTATTTAGATCTTTTGCTCATTTTTAAGTTGGTTGTCTTTTTGTAACTGAGCTTTAAGAGTTTCTTATATATTCTGGATACAAAACTTTTATCGAATAAATAATTTGCACATAGTTTCTCTCCTTTGTTGCCTTGACTTCATTTTCCTTTTTTTTTAGAGAGAGAGAGAAAGCATGTGCACACCCGTGCAAGCAGTGGTAGGGGCAGAGGGAGAGAGAGAAATCCCAAGCAGGCTCCTTGCCCAGCATGCAGCCTGACCTCTGGGCTTGATCCCACGACTGACTGACTGACTGACTGACTGACCAAACTGACCATGAGATCCTGACCTCAGCCTAAATTAAGAGTTGAACACTCAACCCCATTGACTTCATTTTCTCAATAATGTCTTTTTTGAAGTGCAAATGTTTTAACGTTTTTTGGAGTCTAATATATATATATTTTTTAAGTAGACTCCATGCCCAACATAGGGCTTAAACTCAGAACCCTGAGATAAAGAGTTGCATGCTCTACTAACCAAGCCAGTCAGGCACCCCTCCAATTCTTTCCTGTCATGGGTTATACTGTAGGTTTCATATCTATGTCTCTATGAAATCTTTGCCTAACTTAAGATCATGAAGATTTTTCTCCTATGTTTTCTTCTAGAAGTTATATAATTTCAGTTTTTACATTTAGGTATGTGCTCCATTTTAAGTTACCTTTTATGTATGGTGTGAGGTAAGGGTCTAAATTAATCTTTTTGCATGTGTGGATAGCCAGGTGTTTTACCCCATGTGTTGAGAAGACTCTTCCTTGTTGAATTGCCTTGACCTTTCTTGAAAATTAATGGGCCAAATATGAGTTTGTTTCTAGAGCCTCAATTATGATACATTGATCTACATGTCTTTTCTTAATTTAATTTCCATACTATTTTGATTATTGAAGCTTTGTAGTAAGTTTTGAAATTAGGAAGAAAGTTCTCCCATTTGTTCTTTTTAAAGATTGTTTTAGTTATTCTGAGTCCTCTGCTTTTTCATATACATTTTAACATCAGCTTGTCAATTTTTTTCTGGGATTATGTAGATGTGTAGATCATTTTGGAGATAATTGCCACCTTCATAATACCTTACTCTTCCAGTACATGAATGTGAATGTGGAATGTCTTTTCATATATTTAAGTCCTTAATTTCTTTCAACAATAATTTGTATTTTTCAGTGTAGAAGGCTTATGCTTCTTTTGTTAAATTTAATCCCAACTCATTTTTTTTGATGCTATTATACATTGAATTATTTTTCTAAATTTCATTTTTGGCTTGTTAATTGTTAACATATAGAAATGTAATTGATTTTTGTATATTGATCTTACATTCTGTGACCTTGATAAAGTCTTTTTAGTTACAGTGTTTTTGTTTCTTAATGAATTTCATAGGATATTCTTAAAGGATCATGTCCTTTGCAGTTAAAGATAGTTTTACTTCTGGGATGCCTGGCTAGTTCAATTGGTGGAGCATGTGACTCTTGATCTCGGGGTTGTGAGCTCAAACCCCACATTGGGCAGAGAGCTTACTTAAAAAAAAGACAGTTTTACTTCTTTCCTTCTAATATATATTCTGTTTGTTTGTTTCTGCATGATTGTACTGTCTAGAACCTCCAAAGGAAGTGGACATCTTTGTTTTGTTTCCAGTCTTAGGGGAAACTTTCAGTTTTTCACCAATAAGTATGCCAATTATAGATTTTTCATAGATGCTTTTTGTCAGATTGAGTAAATTTTCTTGTATTCCTAGGTTGTTGAGTTTTTAAAAAATTTTTTAAATGTTTATTTATTTTGAGAGAGAGAGAAGGACAGAGGATGAGAAGGGGAGGGGCAGAGAGAGAGGGAGACACAGAATCTGAAGCAGGCTCCAGGCTCTTAGTCATCAGCACAGATCCTGATGCAGGGCTCAAACCCATGAGAGAGATCATGACCTGAGCTGAAGTCAGATGCTCAACTGACAGAACCACCCAGACACCCCAAGTTTTATTTTTTAATCATGAATAGGTATTGAATTTTGTCAAATGCTTTTTCTTTATCTATTAAGTTGATTAAGTTTTGTCTTTTATTTCAGTTAAATGGTATATTATGTCAACTGATTTCCAGGCATTAAGTCAAATTTCTATTTTTGGGATAAATCCCACTTGGTCCTGCTGTGTAATCCTTTTCAGATGTTGCTAGATTGGGTTTGCTAATGTTTTGTTGAGGATTTGTTGCATCTCTATTCATGAGGGAAATTTCTTGTGATGTCTGACTCACTTTGATCTTAGGTAATGCTGGGTTAATAGAATGAGCTGGAAAGTGTTTCCACCTTTTCTAAAGTGAGGGTTGGTATTATTTCTTCTTTAAATGCTTGGTAGAATTTACTAGGGAAGCCATCTGGACTTGGGCTTTGTGTTTAGATTTTTAAAATTATAAATTCAATATCTTTACCTGTTATGGGTCTATTCAGATTTTGTTTCTTTAGGGGTTAGTTTTGATAATAAGTCTTTCTAGAAATTTGTTCATTTGATGATTTCTGACTTGTTGGCAGAAAATTGTTCATAGTATTTATTATAATCCTGCTAGGTTGGCATTCCCTCTTTCATTCTTTATTTTTAAATTTGAGTCTTTTTTCTTTTTTGTCAGTTTAGCCAAAGATTTATCAAGTTTTTTAATCTTTTCAAAGAACTAAATTTTGGTTTCATTGATTCTCTCTATTGTTTTTTTTAGTTTTATTTAAAAAATTAACCTTACATATTTAAAGAATTATTTAAAGAATCTAATGTTCTAGAAGACTTACTGGTATTAGGAAAAATAGCAGTACTCATTTGCTTGATCACTGCCTTGATCCCAGAAACCATAATTTTCAACTCTCCAAGACGATTTTTACTTAAAAAAATTATTAAGTTTTTTTATTGTGACCCTCAGAATTTTTTTTTATTTTTAGAGAGAGCAGGGGAGGGGCAGAGGGGGGGAGAGAGAGAATCTTAAGCAGGCTCCATGCTCAGTGCAGAGCCTGACTCGGGGCTCTATCCCATGACTCTGGGATCATGACCTGAGCCTAAATCAAGAATTGGACACTCAGCTGACTGAGCCATCCAGGTGCCCCTTAAAAAATTATTTTTAATTTTATTTAAAATTTTGTACTTTCTGTATTGAAGTATAGCTGACACACAGTGTTACATCATTTTCAGTACAAGATAGTGTGATTCAACAAGTCTATATGTTATGCTATGCTCACTGAAAGTGTAGCTGTAGCTACCGTTTGTCAGTATAGTCTGGGCAGGGGCCAAGCTAATCTCCTCTGTATCGTTCTGGTTTTGGTATATGAGCTGCCAAAGCGAGCACTGTTGCCATACTCTGAGATGATTTTTAAAATCTGTATCTCTTAAAAATTTTTTTAAGTTTATTTATTTTGAGAGGGAGAAAGAGACAGAAAGAGAGACTATAAATGGGGGAGGTGTAGAGAGAGAGGGGAAAGAGAATCCCAAGTGGGCTCTGTGCTGACAGCAGAGAGCCCTACGTGGGGCTCAAACTCAGGAACTGTGAGATCGTGACGTTAGGCAAAGTTGGACACTTAACCAACTGAGTCATCCAGGAGCCCCTGTATCTCTTAAAATTTTTTCATATTGATGTTAGATTTTTCAGGTTTAGCCATTATCTATTGACTTCCCAGTATAGAAGATAATAATTTCATTTTTATTCATGTTTGCCTCTTTTTTATGTCCTTCTTATATTTATTAATATTCCAATCTTGGTTAAGTTTCAATGTTTATGGTGTTATAATTTTGAAAACTTTCCAGTTGAGCCTTTGAGTAGTTTTTTCTCTCATATATTGTTTTTCATGGATTTGACAATTGTTTCATTGATTGCTTAGTTTGCTTAATGAATTTATCATGACTTCAACTTCATATTGCAACCAAGTCATATAAATCTCTCAGTGTATTCAGATAGTTGAAGTATTCTGGCTTATTTTTTTTAATTCCAGCATATTTAACATTCAGTGTTATATTAGTTTCAGTTGTACAATATAGTAATTCAACAATTCTGTACATTACTTAGTACTCATCCTGATAAGTGTGTTCCTAATCCCCTTCACCTGTTTCATGCAAACCCCTGATGTATTATTCTCTTGTGTTCTGTTTGCATCTTCTTCAAGAAATCACTCCTGAAAGCTTTGGCCAGTCCAGTAGTGCAGCTGGGACAGATCGCCATTTAGGTGCTGTGTGTTGCTGTCCAATTATTTCCTGGTGTTCCTTTCTTTACTATCCTGGAAGTCCCTTTGATGCTGGGTTTTTTGTTTGTTTGTTTGTTTGTTTTGGTCTTACCCTATTTTTGGGATCCCCTGTCTTACTCTTTCTCAGTTTAGGTCCTTATTTTAGTGGAATCTTCCATCAGCCACTTCATGGGAGGTAAATGTTTTGGTACTTTGTAGATATGTTTTTCTCATTTCCTTGTCTTTGAAAAATAACTTGTTGGGCATAAAATTCTAAGTGGAAATTATTGTTCCTGGGAATTTTTTTCAGGCATCCCGGAGATTTTTCTTTTACGTTTAGTTATTTCACCTTCCTTTTCTTAGTTTGTGTTTTGATTTCCAAGAGTTCTTTTCTCATTCTCTTGAATATTTCCCTCTTTATTACATTCAGTTTTTGTTTTATAGATATTATATCTTCTCTTTTTTGCCTGAGGATACGGTTTTTTCCTTCTTTTTAAAGCTATCTTTCCCCTGCATAGTCTTTCAGGATTCTTGCTCCGCCCCCACAATTTTGTCTTTTTCTGACTCTTGCTTCCTAACTTCTGGTGATCTTTAGCTGTCTGTTAACATTTAAAAGAGGGGGACACCTGGGTGGCCCAGTTGATTGAGTGCCCAATTCTTGATTTCAGCTCAGGTCATGATCCCAAGACCATGGGATTGAGCTCCATGTCAGGCTCTGCATTGAGCATGGAGCCTTTTTGGGATTCCCCACCCCCTTCCCTCTGTCCTTGCCTCCCTCTTTTACTCCCTCCCACTCTCACTCTATCAAATTAAAAAATAAAAAAAATAAATGTAGAGGGGCATCTGGGTGGCTCAGTTGGTTAAGCATCCAACTTCAGCTTAGATCATGATGTCACGATTAGTAAGTTCAAGCCCTGCATTGGGCTTGCTGTTGTCAGTGCAGAGTCTGCTTTAGGCCTCCTGTTCCCTTCTCTTTGTACCCCTCCCTTGCTTGCACTCTCTCTCTCAAAAAGAAACAAACATTTAAGAAAATAAAGGTAGGGGCCTATCAAGTGGCCTGGAAGCTCAGCATGCAAGGCTTTGTGTTTGTGGCATTCTCTTAGTGTGATGTAGTTAAGCTGTTGATTGGAGAACCCCTAGTATCAGCGTCCTTAGGTCTTTTTCACCTTGCTGGTTAGATTCTTTAAGGAAGATCCTTCCATTCTCTTCTTGGCTGCCATTGTTCTGGCAGGCAAGACGTTTTAGAAGACCAGAGGTTTCATTTATTACGTAAGTTTAACTTGAATCTCCTATTTTTGTTTTTCTGCCTCTCACACGGTATGCATCTGATGTCTCTAATGCAGAGACCTTCTGTTTTATCCTCTCTGGGGAATAAACCCTTACCTAGTGTTCTGCCAGAGTGGGGAAGAGATCTGTACCCGGTCGTGTTGTATATGGGGTAGAGGATCTGAGAATCTCATTTGTTTGGCAGACGTTAAACCAATTATCTTGTTTTCTGCTCTACTTTTATCCCATTTACAAAGCTGTTGTCAACTAATTGAGCTTTTTGGGGCTCAGGTGTAAATCAGGTTGCTTTCCTCACTTTTGGCTTTAAATTCAATTCTCCTATGTAAATCAATTACCACTTATCCAACTGCTTTCTGACTTCTAATATTTTATTACTATTTTCTCAGTATCTGTGCTTTTTCTCTTTGTGGATTTTTATCTCTTAATTCTCTTGGGTGTTATTTTCATTAAATTTCTAATTTTAATTTTGGGAGAGAGTGCTTTAGTCTGCTGTTTTCTTTTTTAATATTTATTCATTTATTTTGAAAGAGCGGGAGAGAAAGTGCAAGTGGGGGAGGGACAGAGAGAATCCCAAGCAGGCTCCACGCTGTCCACACAGAGCCTGTCATGGGGCTCATCTCAGGAACTGTGAGATCATAACCTGAGCCGAAGTCAAGAGTTGGATGCTTAACTGACTGAGCCACTTAAGCACCCCTAGTCTGCTGTTTTTATGCCCGAATCTATATTCTGTTACTTACACTTTCTCTTTTTGTAATATGTATTTATTACATTTGTGATAACTAAAATACAGTAGTTAAAAAAGTAAAAAGAACTCAATATTTTCTGAAGTTACATAGCTTGTGATAGGATCATTCTTTAAGTACCATCTTGAAACGGTGGTTTCTTTCTAACCGTACACTCCTTTGTATTTCTACCTAGATTTTGCAATTAGTATCTTTTATTAGACTGTAAATTTCTTTAGGGCAAAGACCATATCATGTTCCTTGTGATTTCTGAAAAATAAGTCATTAGAATACCAGAAATGCTGGAAATTATACTTAGTGAGAATTATATTTTACTGTCTCATTTTATAGGTTGAAGAATGCCTCCTCTGAAGTAAAACAAATGTTTAAAAGTGAAACAGAGTTGGATATTACTGCTGATCTCAGAAAGAAACTTCATCGGGCTAAGAAAGAAAAATTAGAAATCACAACTAAGCACAATGCAGAGGTAGAATTTTTTTCTCTCAAATAATGTTAAAAGCAGAGTTTGATTATTTTTGATTCACTTCATATTACAGACTCCATATTTAACATCACCATGACATTCTTGTGCTTAAAGAGAATTATAAGAGGGGTGCCTGGGTGGCTCAATCAGTTGAGTGTCCGGCTTCGGCTCAGGTCATGATCTTATGGTTCGTGGGTTCAAGCCCCACATTGGGCTCTGTGCTGACAGCTAGCTCAGAGCCTGGAGCTGCTTCAGATTCTGTGTCTCCCTCTCTCTCTGACCCTTCCTTGCTCACGCTCAAAAATAAAATAAAAAACATTAGGAAAAAAAAGAATTATAAGAAAGTAGGTTTTTTTTTTTAATACATTGGAATTGTTTAGGAGTGTTAATTAGTTTAATGAATTATGTTTTTGTGTTGTCTTAAATTAATTTTAATTAATGAGTTAAACTTGATAGAAAACAATGAATGCCTTTAGCGACTAAAGGGTTTCTAAATTAGACATTTTTAAAAATTTAATTTAGTTCTTTATGGCTTAGTCATGGGGCAGTCTTAAATAGATTTGAATATGGAATTTTAATTTTTTTTAGGAGAGAGAGCCAGAGAGTGAGTGTGAGGTGGGGAGCGGCAAAGGGGAGGGGAGAAAGAGCGAGAGCAAGAGCAACAGAGAGAGAGAGAGAGAGAGAGAGAGAGAGAGGGAGAGAGAATCCTAAGCAGACTCCACACCCAGCATGGAGCTCAATGTGGGGCTTGATCCAACAATCCTGGGATCATGATCTGAGCTGAAATCAGGAGTTGGACACTCAACTGACTGAGTCACCCAGGTGCCCCATGGACTTTTAAATCAGTGTAATTCATAAATTATCCTAGTTTATTTTTGTTTTATTATATCATATCTTTTACTACTATGTATTATATGTATAAATATATATTTCATGTTATATATTACAAAGATGGTAGCTCTCTTTCCCTCTGTGATAAATCATAAATTATATGTTTATGTCTCTTCTGTCTGTTGTATTTTTCTGTTTTCTTGTTTTTCTCCATTTAAATCTTTTTTTCTCTCTCTCTCTGTTTAAATCTTACTAGTTCTTTAAGCTCAGCTTAGGCAGCCTGGTGTGGTGGCAAGACTATCTAGTTACACAAACCTGCACTCACTCTTGGCCCTTCCATTTACAAGATATGTGACCTTGGGCGAGTTCTTTATCCTGCTCATTGTTGTTTTCCCACTGTGAAATGCTGGTCTCAAAGGGTTGTTGTGATAAGGGAAAGCATGTTTGTGAAGTGTCTGTGCACTGTAATGGTAGCTGTAATTTATTGGCCTTTATGCATAAACAGTGTGTTGACCTTCCTTTTTTGCTAGATTCTGATGCTGTCCTGTCAGGAAACCTTTTAAAGCCTTCCTTGGTGAAACTAACCCCTCCTCTCTCTGCGCTCCCACGTCCTGTTACTGTTGTAGATATTTGAGAGCTAAACCATGTAGCTCATGCTAGCCTGCTCTTCGTTCCTCTGGAAGCTTCCTGAGAGCTGGAAGCAATGATCATGTGCTGTCTCTGTATCTTCTGTTTCCCATTGGCCCATAGTAGGTCCTCAGTGGCTGTGTGTTGAATAAAATACCTAGGTTTTTTCGGGTTATCTAAGGAAGAGTAACTTCTGATTAAAATAACAAGCAGTGAATATATGACTGTTTTATTTGTACTTTAAGTGGCAATTGAGGTAATCTTAAAGGGTAATTGAAGTAATTGCTTTTATTTACATTGTAATATTATATACTGAACGTGAAGTGATATTTGTTAAATGTGTGTTATTGCAGTCTTCAAAATTTACTTTTCAAAACCAAATGTACATTTTACTTGAGAATAATTGTGTCATGATAATCATTCATCTCTACTCTTTCACGTCTATTTGCAGTTGTTATCCAAATTCTTACTTAGGCCGCACTATTCTCTCTCTTTTTTAAAGGTTATTTATTTTGAGAGAGAGAGAGCGTGGGTAGGGGGCAGAGAGAGACGGGGACAGTGGATCCAAAGTGGGCTCTGTGCTGACAGGAGAGAGCCTGATGCAGGGATCGAACTCGTGAACAGCATGATCATGACTTGAGCCAAAGTCAGATGCTCAGCCTTGACTGAGCCACCCAGGTGCCCTGCACTGTTCTCTTTTCTTTAACCAGAATGTTTTGAAATATGTGTTGATATTAAAGAGATAGGAAATTATTTCAGGGAAGAAGGATAATTTTCTTACAATAGGCAGTTACAGTTGATTTAACTCTAATTTTGTATTACTCTTCATTCTTACTGTTTCAGCTATTTGTTTAGATGATTTTACTCTTATTATGTAGTAATTTTTTTAGCCATATAATCTCTAAATATGTCCCATTATAAAGCAAGGCAGAGAGGAATGAAATTGTCTAAGAATTAAGGCCATATATTTGCTTTATCAGATACTTCCAATGCGAACACAACATCATGCTTGTAATCAGCCTAGAATATCTTTAAAATCTGGAGTACCCAGCTGGCTCAGTCGGCAGAGCCTGTGACTCTTGATCTCAGGGTTGTGAGTTTGAGCCCCATGTTGAGTGTAGAGGTTACTTAAAAATTAAAAAAAACCTATATCAATTAGTGGATGAATGGATACAGAAAATGCATGTGCACACACTTGTACACACACACACACACACACACACACACACACCCAGAGGACTATTATTCAGCCATAAAAAAAAGAATGAAATCTTGCCATTTGCAACAACATGGGTGGATTTTGAGGGCATTATGCTAAATGAAATAATTGTCAGACCAAGAAAACTACAGTATGATCTCATATGTGGAATCTAAAAACAAAAACCAAAAAACCAAGCTCATAGATACAGAGAACAAATTGGTCATTGTCAGAGGTGGGGTGTAGGGTGTGGGCAAAATGGGTGAAGGGGGTCAAAAGGAACAAACTTCCAATTATAAAAGAAATAAGTCATGGGGTTGTGATCTACAGCATGGTGATTATAGCTAATAATACTTTATTGTGTATTTAAAAATTGCTAAGACAGTGAATCTTAAAAGTTCTCATAACAAGAAAGAAATGTGTAATTATGTCCAGTGAAAGATGTTAACTAGACTTATTGTGGTGATCATTTTGCCATATATACAAAATATGAAATCATGTTATGCACCAGAAATTAATGTAATGTTATATGTCAATTATATCTCAATAAAAATAAAATAAAATACATATGTTTAAAATCTCTAGGAATTTTATTGTTGTGGGTTCTTGGACGAGTTATTTAATTTTTCTGAGCCTCAGTTTTCTTTGATAGGTATGGAAAGAACAGATTACTGTTGAGATTTATTAGTAGGCAGTGGAGATGGAGAGAGGGATGACTCAATGCTTCCAGATGAGACTATGTTGCATTGATTTGGATGACTGGAATGGGACAGTGCCACAAGATTTTCAGTGTTGCGGTGGTTGTTAAAATCATGTAAGCACAGTAATATAGATGTGTGAAATAAGATATGCAAGCATGAAGCTACTCAGATATCTCCTTGGCCCAGATGGTGATGATAGAGCTAGAAAATCTAGAGAAATGAGAGTGGGAGAGGATAAAAAGAGCAATTTTAGCCAAAAGGTCCTGGGAGCCATGGACTGGCCAAAAAGTAGACATTTTAGATCTCAGGACCCAAAGATATTGTTTGACTGATCTGGCCAGTCCCCTTAAGAGTAGAGGTTCTTAAACTGAGGTCCTTAGAAACAGAGACATTAAGAAATCCATGTACTTGGATGGATTTTTATTAAAAATAAAATTAAAAAAATTTATTTATATTTGTTCATTTTTGAGAGACAGAGAGAGACAGTGCATGAGCAGGAGCAGGGCAGAGAAAGGGACACACAGAATCTGAAGCAGGTTCCAGGCTCTGAGCTGTCAGCACAGAGCCCAGTGTGGGTCTCAAACCCGTGGACTGTGAGATCATGACCTGAGCTGAAATCAGACTCTTAAAGTCAACTGAGCCAGCCAGGCACTCCTAAAAAGAAAAAATTATATTTGATGTTTATTACCCTCTAACTCCTATTAAGCATTTCTTTCAGTTATGAAAGGCATAACCCAGTTAGCCCTCCTTTAACAAACCATAGTAGTATTAGCAGTACTTTTGACTTTATCCTCACTTGAAGTCACAGATACACAATTCAATTATTGCAAGTATTTCAAAATATTGTTTATACTTGGCACTACTTTGAAATGACAGTGGTTGTTAGACCTGTAAGTAGAACTTGTTGTTTAGTGTGTCATTAAAGAAGTATATGATGGCATCACAAATTTGCTTTTCTTATGCATTTGTTTTTATACTTTGATTCTTCTTGTTGTCCTGTGTGGTTTATTTTATGCATCTAATTATTTTGTTCTGAGAAGTCTTTGCCAGACCGCAAGGAGGGCCATGGCATAAAATTTGTGGAAAATCTTTCTTTTAGAGGCTGAGGCATTCTCTAGAGGGCATAAAGGTAGATATGGGGGATGACGTAGCTGGCTGAGCATAAAGATGTTAAAGAACGCAGACGTGTTTTAAGAAGGAGGGAGATACCATTTTGTGGCTGTTGCATGTGTTGAAGCTTAAGTGAGAAAATCTCAGGGGCAGAGGATATGTTTCTGTCAGCTGCGTGGGTAGCAGAAGAAATCAAATATGGTCCTGTCTGGAAAAAAAGAGGGGCATTAATAGCAGGAATTGGTTGTACAAGTGATGGAAGACCTAGGAATCCAAATAGGGAATGATGAGGCCACTCAGATTAGTAACAGCAGGAAACTGCCACCACCCCTAGGCCAGAGGGCCAACGGGAAGAGGCGATGTGACCAGAATCCTGAAGTTGGGGCTGTCTGGTGGGAAGTAGAGCCATGGTAAGGGCTGTGCAGTGTTGGGGTGTTAAGAGGGAAGGGATGTAGAGATGGACCTCAAAAGAGATGCTGCTGGAAGTAGAGATATTTGCCAATGGAGCATAGGAATTGCATAATAGAGTAGATGAAGCGGGTTGGGGAATGGATCTGAGATCAAATGGGCAAATGATTGGCAGTCCACACTATATACTTCATCTTGCCACCCTTATATTCATTTATAACTCCTATGCAGGAATATCTTGTGGGTTGCAACTCAAATATTCTCTATACAAAGATACTCCCACCCTTGCCAAAATGAGCTAAAGGCTTATTGGTTATTCCAACCATCTCACAAATGGTACACATCCTCACTGTCAGGTCTTTATAATTTGGGGCCTCATGAATTTAATTGGAAAGTTATTACTACCAACATTCTCATATGATGCCAGAGTGGAGGGGCAAAGAAAAAAAATCACTGTATATATATATATATATATATATATATATATATATATATATATATATAGTTAGTTGTTATATATACATAACAAATGTTCAAAGCAGCTACAGTTCTTATTCTTAGAGATGGTCCTAAGGTTACAGTGATGGAAAGAATGACTTTATATTTCGGAGGCTCAAGTTAGGATTCTGCTCACTAGACTTAGATCTTTTCTGTTTTGTTGTTGTTGTTGTTCTTTGTTTTGTAAATTTAGATCAGATAATGCTTTAGAAGTGCTTCTGCAATATGGTAGGCATTAGCTACATGAATCTTTTGAGCATTTAAAATGTGACTAGCTTGAATTAAGATGTGCTGTAAATGTAAAATACTAGATTTGAAAAACTTGGTACAGAAAATGCAAAACATTTCACTAATCATTTTTTGTAGGATGTTGAAATAATGATAGTCTTGGATACATTGGGTTAAATAAAAGATTAAAATTAATCTCACGTATTTATTTTTACTTAAAAATTTTTTTAAATGTTTTATTTATTTTTTGAGACAGAGAGAGACAGAGCATGAGCAGGGAGGGGCAGAGAGAGAGGGAGACACAGAATCTGAAGCAGGCTCCAGGCTCTGAGCTGTCAGCACAGAGCCCGATTCGGGGCTTGAACCCACGAATGTTAGATCATGACCTGAGCTGAAGTCGGACGCTTAGCCTACTGAGCCACCCAGGCGCCCCTATTTTTACTTTTTAAAATACTGGTACAAGAAAATTTAGTTACACATGAGACTTGCATTATATTTCTTTTGAACAGCACTGCCTTAGAAGGCTGCCCATCTCTTGAATTCCTGTGTACGCCATAATCAATTAGCACCACAACTACTTGGTGTCAGAACCGCTATGCTTACGACTATCCTTCTGGAACCTACTGAGAACGGAGCTGGTTAATTGCTACCACCTGGACTTTGCCACTCTGGAATTCCATTATTTTGATGGAAACTGGGGAGTTCATTTCAACTGTGATATATTTCACCATTATCTCCATCATCTCCTATAATCTCTGGGATATGGAGATTAGCCACCAGAGCTTTCTAAGGATGCTTATGTTGTCCCCTCCAGTGTATTTTATAGCATTTTAATTAGGAAAAGACTGTCCTTTGCACTCTTGAAGAGGACGTAGTTGGGGAAAAGGCAAGTTTTGGTTTGCTCACAATAAAATCACACCCATCTCAAGTCTCCATGCTGGCATTTTGACTTTATTAAGCCATTGTAAGCAGGTGTTGAATTCAGCGTACAGTCACCCATCCTAGTAAACTGTTAGAACGAGCTTCTTAAATCCAAATCAATCCTGCATTCTGCACATTCCTGCTAATATAAGATTAGCAAATCTTGCATTTTTTTGCTACAGAAGCTATTTTTCCTGGAGCAGGCTATGTGTTTCTCCTCCTGCGGCACACTAAGATCTGAGTCTGTCTATGGTGACAAAGAGTGGTGGGTGAGATGTGGGTCTTTGCAAATCCTCTTGCAAGGCAACTGTTTCAGGTGCACTCATTAGTCTTAAAGCAAGAGGCTTAATAATAATAAGCAAGGCTAATCGTCTCAGGGAGGAGATACTGCTTATGTTGGTTAGGGATGTTGAGAGGGAGTTTGGAAGTTTGTAATTTTCAGGTTTGTCTAATTCAAGAAGTCCTCATCCCGTCTCCTACCTCCTACTTAATGCCCAACTGATACATACTATCTTAACATTAGAAACTTGGTGAAACTCTTCATCCAACTTGTAATGTAATTCAGCATTTCCCAGAATTAGGTTTTGTGTGTGGTCCTTAGTCTTGTCTGGGGCTACAAGATACAAGAGATTCTTTTAAAGTCAGCATAGAAACTCTGGCTTTCGGACTATTTGAGCTGAGCTTCTAAAGCTCTGAGACACTAAAGAATGATTGTGTTAATCAGGCAATTATAGAAGAAATTAAAAAATATATGGAAACTAATGAAAATGAAAATACAACAATCCAAAATCTCTGGGATGTAGCAAAGGCAGTCCTAAGAGGAAAGTATATTGCAATCCAGGCCAATCTCAACAAACTAGAAAAAGTGCAAATTCAAAAT
>NC_043712.1:51842880-51854923 GCF_006229205.1 Suricata suricatta | reverse complement strand
ACAGCACATAAAAAGAATTATCCATCATGATCAAGTGGGATTCATTCCTGGGTTACAGGGCTGGTTCAATATTTGCAAATCCATCAATGTGATCCATCACATTAACAAAAGAAAAGATAAAAACCATATGATCCTGTCGATAGATGGAGAAAAAGCATTTGACAAAATACAGCACCCTTTCTTAATAAAGCTCTGAGATTATTATTTTGTTTTTATAAGTTTTCCAACATAGTCGCATTTAGCTTTCCCACTCTACAGGTCTTGAAATAAACAATGCTGCCCTAATGGTTAGGTGCAGTTGCTACTTCATTTCTTCAGGGCTTGTCCTCAAATGTCATTTTGTTCTAAACTGCATGTGATAATTTAACAAATTGTGATCCATGCCAATGGGCCACTGCAAAGCTATCCCATTTCTGCCTGCAAAGAGGTCTTCCTTGATTGATAGGGACCATCCAGAAGGATTTGAAGCAACAGGGAAGACAGATGCTGCTGGAGGTAGTTCCAGAGCTGGATAACTACCCTGGCTTCACTACTTCTGCCCTTATAAGTATATCACAGATGCCTCCTATTGGCCAAACCTGAGAGGCCAGTTGTCAAGGGAACCTGGGAAATGTAGTTCCTACAATACAGAGCTGAGCCGTAGAACTGGGAGGGGATCTGAGGGCAAACAGGTGAATGACTGGCACAACTGGAAATGCCCAGATGTTAACAACTTTATTCTTATTGGGCATTAGTAGGGGAGACAGTGGGCAGGGAAGGATGGAGTGATTCTGAAACAAAGTGAGTTACTTTGAATATGTAATTAAGGTTCTGTGGTTTTATTCTTCACTATTAAAGGTATTTGTAAATTCTTATTTTGTAAGCATGTTACGAAGACATTCACTTTTCTCAAACTTATTAAAAATAAGACTAGTATTGTTTTAGTCTTTATATGTGAAAAAAGGTGTGTAACTCTTGCTGTACTCTACATAATAATAGCTACTTATGGTAATTTTTTTTAATTTGTTTTTGAGAGAGAGAGAGAGAGAGAGAGAGAGAGAGAGAGAGAGAGAATGAGTGGGGGAGGGGCAGACAGACAGACACAGAATCCTTGAAGCAGGCTCTAGGCTCTGAGCTGTCAGCACAGAGCCTGATGTGGGGCTCGAACTCATGAACCATGAGATCATGACCTGAGTTGAAGTCGGAAGCTTAACCAACTAAGTCACCCAGGCGCCCCTACTTGTGGTAATTTCTGATGCTGCCCTTCTGAAATTCTTCTGTCTTTTCTTATCTGATAATGCAGCTGTCTTTTTCTAGCCTGGCATAGTAGCTCAGTGCTTTCCTACATGATGCCTTTCTAGCTTTGCCTCTATCCACCATCTCTTTCTTGACTGTCAGAAGTAAATACTTTTTGCTTTTCTTTGAACTATCACAACATTTTTTACCTCTTTTATAAAACTTATCCCACATGCCTTTCTATAGCATTTCATTACTTGAGATCAGGGACTCCATACTATTTGTTTTTATATGTTTTCCTGTGCTTGACACAGGAAGTTTTTAATATTATTTAATGAATCATTGATTGGATTTTAGAATTTTAGAGTGGGAATGTACTTTATAAATCATTTAGTTCTGACTCTTTGACCTATCTTCTGTCATACTACTCATGGAAGTATCTTAGATAAATTAGATCTAGTTATTAAATATATAGTTGCTAGATATTAGATGAATTCAATGTTAGTTCATTAAAATCCCTGAATTTTTGGTACTTTTATTACTTTATGCTCCATCAGTAATGTCATAATCAAGAGAAATAATATAGACAGTATTTACTGAAGTACACTTTGATGCAGTTTGCTTCTTTAGAAAAATATATTTATTTTGAGAGAGAGTGGGAGTGGGGGAAGAGCAGAGAGAGGAGGAGAAAGAGAGAGCGAGAGCACACCCCAAGCGCGCTCTGTCCTGTGGGCTCAGATCATGACTGGAGGCATGATTTCATGAGCCGAGACACCATGACCTGAGCCAAAAGCAAGAATTGGACACTTAACTGACTGAGCCACCCAGGTGCCCTGATGTAATTTGCTTATTGACTTCATTTAAAGAATAGGAAGAAGAGAGAGGAGTGAATTTTTTGAAGTATTTCCTATGTGTCATCATTTTTTCTCTCCTTACTCATGACTATTTCTGATGAAAAACTTGCACTTATTCATGGGTTCCTGTGGCTGGCTCAGTCAGTAGAGCATATGACTCTTGATCTCAGGGTTGTGAGTTCAAGCCCCCAAATGGGCATAGAGTCTAAACAAAAACATAAAAAAACTCCAACCAATTTCTCTTTATTTTTAGAAGATCATAAAAGAATTTTTCATTTTTATTATTTTCTCTAGGGATTCTCTAGAATTCGAAAACTAATGACGTCATTTGGTGAGGCTAGTGCTTCTTTCTCAGTCTTTTAAAAAAGTATAAATTTATAAATTCTTGTCTCATAAATATTATAGAAACAAATTTCTCTAAGACATTTAAATGTTTGCGTGCACAATTTCATCATCTTGGTGACATATTTTAATATTGGTTCATGATCTCAAAATCTGTTGTTAGCTGGCAAGCTATGAGAGCCAGATTGCCAAGCTGCGATCTGAGGTTGAAAAAGGAGAGGCATTGCGACAAAGTCTGGAATATGACCTGGCTGTTGCTAGAAAGGAAGCTGGTCTTGGAAGACGGGCTGCTGAAGAAAGGTTAGCTGAGGCACAGAGGATCCAAGAAAAACTCTGTGGTAAGACTAGTTTTATTTTTTGTCACGTTTCGGGTTTTATCCTTATTGTATATCATTGCTCCCTGCTGGCTATGTTTACCCACTAGGGTTGGGGTGGGGGGGTGTTTCGATCTTTGGCCTTTGATGGACAGACTTTGCTGTGTGGATACAAAGTTATGTGAACATTCATCTACTTTACATTGATTTTTTAAAAAAATGTTGTATATGTATGGAAAAAGGGATTCAAAATTCTGTTAAACACTTTGTAGAGCAGTTGTTCCATGAATAGTCAATCAGCAGAATCACATAGAGCTTAAAAAAATTTGTAGGCCTCCTATCACATGTAGTCTGAATTAGAATTTCTAGCTCAAGAGAATCTATATGTTCAAGAATTACTGCAAGTGATTCTGTTGATTCGCGAGGTTTGGGAACTATAGGGTTAGAGAGTAGTGCCTAGAGAAGAAAAAGGTAGCGGATTTAATCCTCAGTTACTAACTGTTATATAGCATATGAACATTTAAAAAGTCTTGGGGCACCTGGGTGGCTCAGTCTGTTCAGTGCTGACTTTGGCTCAAGTCATGATCTCACGGTCCATGAGTTCGAGTCCAGTGTCGGGCTTGGCTCAGGTCATGATCTCACAGTCCGTGAGTTTGAGCCTTGTGTTGGGCTCTGTGCTGATAGGTCTGAGCCTGTTTCAGATTCTGTGTCTCCCTCTCTCTGCCCCTCCCCCACTCGTAGTCTGTCTCAAAAATAAACAAACATTAAAAAAAAAAATCTTTTTGTATAATATACCTAAAGAAATGTGCCTAATATAAGTGTATAACTCAGAGAAGCACCCATATCACAGAATGGAAAATTACTAGAAGTCCTTCCACATGGATAACTACTACCCTGATTTTTTTCTTTTTAAGCTTATTTATTTATTTTGAGAGAGAGAGAGAGCACAAGCAGGGGAGGGGCAGAGGAAGGAGAGACTGAATCCCAAGCCGGCTTTGGGCCATCAGAACAGAGCCTATGTGGGGCTCGAACTCACAACCTGTGAGACATGACCTGAGCCAAGATCAAGAGTCTGATGCTGGACTGACTGAGCCACCCAGGTGCCCCTGCTACCTTGATTTTTAATAGCAAGAATAAATTGTGCCTCTTTTTTGTACATCATATTAAATGGAATCATATAGTATGTACTTTTTTAGATATGGCTTCTTTCCTTCAACATTGTGTGTGAGTTTATTCATATTCTTTTATGAACTTTGTATTAATGCTTAGTATTATATTGTATGACATACCACATATATTTATCCATTTCAGTTAATGGACATTTGAGTGATGTCCAGTTTTTGATTATCAAGAATAATGTTGTTATTTTTTTATGAGCGTGGGGCTCATACAACCCTGAGATCAAGAGTCGCATGCTCCACCAACTGAGACAGCTAGGTGTCCCAGTGTTAGTATAAAGTTCTTGTATGTAGCAGTCCTTAATTAAGAGAATATTGAGCATGAATTCAGAAGATTTAGCTTTAAGTCCTGGTTTTACCACTTACTGATATTTTAACTTAGGTTGTTTTATTTATTTATTTTATTTTATTTTTTAATGTTTTATTTATTTTTGATACAGAGAGAGATAGGGCATGAGAGGGGGAGGGGCAGAGAGAGAAGGAGACACAGAACTGGAAGCAGGCTCTAGGCTCTGAGCTAGCTGTCAGCACAGAGCCTGACACAGGGCTCAAACCCAGGAACATGAGATCTGACCTGAGCCGGTGTCGGAGGCTTAACCGACTGAGCCACCCAGGTGCCCTGAACTTAGGTTGTTTTAAGGATAAAATGAAAAAACCCAAAAGGTGCTTTATTAACCACATGAGACTAAACAAATGTTAAGCTGTAGTTATTCTAAAGGTTTTTGTCCCTAATTGTGGCCAGCTGTCTTGGATTATTGCCATTGGTCAAAAGTATTTTTGATTACCTCTGGCATTTAATAACAACGCCACTACCTGGAACTTAAAAATGTAAGACTTGAAAGGCACTAGATATACAAGTTAATGACTTTGATTTAATTATGAGGAGATTGAAGTCCAGAGAAGGTAGGATATTATTTTCCTGATGTCAAGTAATTTCAACAGACACTTTACAGAGGAAGATAGAAGAATAACCATTAATGAAATTAAAAATTCTTTTTCTTTAAGTTTATTTTTGAGAGAGAAAGAGAGTGAGCATGAGTGGGGGAGGGGCAGATAGAGAGGAGACAGAGAATCCTAAGCAGGGTCTGAGCTGTCAGTGCAGAGCCTGATGCAGGGCTTGAATTCATGAACCATGAGATCATGACCTCAGTTGAAATCAAGAGTCAGATGCTTTTAATCAAGTAAGCCACCTAGGCACCCCAAACCCACGTTTTTTTTCTTGAAAGATTTATTTATTTATTTAAGTAATGTCTACACTCATCATGTGACTTGGACCCCAAGATCAAGAGTCATGTGCTCTACTGACTGAGCCAACCAGGTGCCCT
This sequence comes from Suricata suricatta, assembly GCF_006229205.1. NCBI lineage: Eukaryota > Metazoa > Chordata > Mammalia > Carnivora > Herpestidae > Suricata > Suricata suricatta. The sequence continues at coordinate 51,849,695 of NC_043712.1, read as the reverse complement.
GCCAAAAACCCTACAACATTTGACTTATTTTCTTGAATAGGAGAAAACGTAGTAGAGTGCAGCTGGTGCTATGGGTGCACCTAAACCTGGGCATGCTTCTAGGAATTTCTCATACTGCAGCACCTGGGTGGCTCAGTCAGTTAAGTATCTGACTTTGGCTCAGGTCATGATCTCATGGTTTGTGAGTTTGAGCATCATTTCACATGAGCCCCGCTTCTCTCTCTCCCTTTCTTTCTCTCTCTCTCACACTCACTTGAGCCCTCACTCTCTCCTAAAAAAAAAAAAGAAAAAGGAATATGTCATACTATTTCATGGCAAAATCACTGTTGTCTGGAGGGGAAGAAGAGATTAGGAAATTAGAGAATAGATTGTTCTGAAACAGTGAGCTTTCCTAGAGTTTCTTGGTGTGAAGTGGTTAAGTCTTCTGTCCTGAGATCATGCTGTAATGAGATCAACTCCAACATCTAGGTGTTTGAACTCCTGGGGGTTTAATCTGTGGTTGTAAATATACCTATTATTCTTTTATATTTTTCATAGCTCAGAATGCAGAACTTCAAGGAAAAGCAAATGAGATCGAGAAAGCATTCCAGACTTCCCAGCTGAACTGGAAAGAAGAATGCAGAAGATTTGAACGTGATTTAGAGGAAAGAGATAATATAATTCAAAATTGCAACCGAGAACATGATTTACTTATGAAAGAGAAAAGCAGACTAGAGAAAACTCTACAGGTAACTGATTTTTATAAAGGAATTTTTCTATATTCATTGAGATGTGTTATACATTAATTGAAGTTGTCTTTGGAAAGGAAAATAACTACGAGAAATCAAGAAAATCTGATTTCGTCTCACCTACCCTTACTCTTTCCCTCTTTCCTTTCAGGAGCATTTTTGTGGGTCTCTTCTGTAATATGCTTGAGCAGTATATTGATATGTATACTGTTTCTTTTGTGAAAAACAGTTTGAGATCTCTGATCAAACTAAAAAACTCAATTTATGTGGGATTATAAGAAGATGAGAACCCGTAGCCCTTTAGGTCCAGTAGCATAAAAATTTAGAATTTTAGAAATGTGGGCCCTAGATTTAGGTCTAAATATATGATAGATATAAAAAATATTTACATATCTGATATAAACTTCATTATCTATGTAGAACACATTCTATTTAGACATGACATGAAAATATTTGATGACCTTTTACTGAGCTATTTATTTTTCCATTTTTTCTTTTTTTTATTTAATATTTTTATCATTTATTTACTTTTGAGAGAAAAAGACAGAGTGTGAATGGGGGAGGGGCAGAGAGAGAGGGAGACACAGAAGTTAAGCAGGCTCCAGGCTCTGAGCTGTCAGCACAGAGCCCGATGCTGGGCTCGAACCCACAAGCTGTGAGATCATGACCTGAGGTGAATCAGACGCTCAACTGACTGAGCCACCTAGGTGCCTCTATTTTTTTTTTTTACTCTCTAAAGTAAAAGTATAATTTGACTGAATTTGCCTACCCCATTGAAGATAGATTTTTAATTGCCTATATTTCCATGTTTTTTTAAAGCTAGAAGTTTAAATTAAAAAAAAAATGATAGCAATGCTTTATATTTACCATTGGCATAAATGGCTCTATAGAATTCTAGAATTCTTTATTAAAAGTAATTTTACACAAGCATTCTCTCAGTATAAAAGTTTCAGCACGAAGGTTCATTGTCAGCAGATCTTCTGATTTTCTCCATGTCAGACAGTTTGTCTCTTGTCTTGGTGCTGTGTTCTGAGACCCTAGAACAGGGCCTGGTGTTTGCAAGGACTCCCTTAGTAGCTGAATGAGGGGGAGGCAAGGTGGCTACCGGTGTTCCAAGTCCCTGGGGGGCCCTGTGTAACCTTCCCCACGAAGAACATCTTGCAGCTACGAGGAAAGAAATGTAATAGCAGTAGGCTTCCTAAATAGTCAGTCAGCCTGAACCTCAGATTATAAGTTCTTTCTGTGAGCTTGCCCAGCTACTTGATAGGAGAACTCAGCTTAATTTTATGCTGTTGGCTTTGAACTGATCTGTGCAGACTTTGGGGGAATTTGGGATTGAATAAGAGTCAAACTATTTTACCCAAAGGGGAAAAGGCTCAAGGCCCTTTGTGATGGTTTTCCATTAGTGAAAGTTATAAGGGTAATCTTTATTATGCAGATTGCTTCTACTGTTTATTTGGACACAGAAGGCTTTCCCCACTTCTCATATAAACCACAGACTCTTTCTTCTTGTGTTAATGGGACCTTAGTTTTAAACCCTATAGATTAGAAAATTGGATTTCTTGGGGAACCTGTATCTTATATTTTTAAGAGTTTAAACCAAATTAGGTTTTATAAAATGTAGTATAGCTAGGAATCCCCCCAAAACACCTTTTGTAAATATTATCTGTAGAACTAGAAGTTAGTTATTGTCCAAACTTTAAAAATATATTTTTTTGACTTTTCAAATTTTTAACATGCTGATTTGCTGCACAAAACTTATTCCCTCCCGCCTTTAGTAAATACAAGTTCTCTGTCAGATTTATATTACCAGGAATAATCCAGTTTGTTCATAGGCAATTAGAACTTTACATATTATCTACTTTACATAAAGAGGAACATATAGGTTACATATAATCTACTTTGTTTTTGTCTCTTTATCATATCATTTTGTTCAAACCACTGAAGTTGAATTTTTTAGAGAATTGGGTTAAATATATGCCTCTCTCTCTTTTTTCTTTCTCTCCAATGTTGCTTAAGTTAAATGGATAACTAGTTTCTTATTCACATCTACATTCTGATGCTCAAAATATGATATGGTTCTATTAATAATTGTAACAAATTAGAATGAGTTTTAGCAGTCTATAGGTAAGGAGAACCCTTTATATGCTTACATTGGGGCTGAAGAAAGAAAGATGACTTTCATTGATTTTATTCATATAAAGGAAGCATTGGAAAACCATCAGGAGAAGAATGAGATGGAGTCTCATATCAGGGAGACAGCATTGGAGGAGTTTAGATTACAAGCAGAACAATGGGAAGCAGAAAGAAGAGAGTTACAATTTATAGTACAGGTACTTAAAAAATAATAATTCAGTTCCTCAAATATGTCTTCTTAATGCTTATTATATTAAAAATTACATTAGTGCAATAGTTGGCTAGCTTACCCCACGCAAAAATGATCCTAGTCTTTGATTTCTGAAAGGCCGTATTTCATTGTAGTCACCTGACAATATGGGCAGCTGTTACTAGCAGATACTACCAGAATTAGAGTTGGGTGACCTCATTGCACAAATACTGTGATTTTGAGAAGGACATATATATACATTTGGTATTTTATTTTTCCAATTTAAAATATGAGATGGCTCACTTTAATAGTATAAAGAAATAGAATAACTGGATCTTAGATATTAAAGGATGCTTATAAATTAATATAGCATAGTGATTTTTCAACTCTTTTGTTAAGAAGAGCAAATTCTTTTTCTTTTCATTTTAAGAAGAGCAAATTCTTAACTATGTTCTATTTGCCCCTTTCTTCCAAAGCACAGAATCCCCAAGGCTTCAAATAGTCCAGTTGGAAAATAACTGATTACATCCAACCCCCATTGTAGATGAGCAGATGGAGATTTATGATTTCCTCAGCTCATAGACTGAGTAATTAATGTGGGGGAAAGACAACCAGTCACCAGATTCTCACTCTGGGGTACTTTGCATTTTATTTCAGGAGATTATATATAAATTATTTTGAAGGAAAGATAAGATATATTCAAACTGTTAATTAAAGTAACTTAAAAGAAATTTTCTTCATTTCTCCTTTGCTTATTTTGTACAAGGCATTTTTTTTCTATATAAAACAACAAATTGAAGTATAATCTTTGTAGATGTCCAAGATATGCATTCTTCACAGAACGGAAAAAGCTATCTAAAAATTTTGTAGTAGTTTTATGTTAGAAACAACTGTGCAAGACAAAGGCTGTCAAAAACATGCAGAGAATAAGAGTTCCCCCTTCTTGAAGAGCGAAAGCTGACGGTAAACAGTGGAAATACTGGATTGGTTGTATATGTAAGTTTTCAAAATGCCAACAAATACCCAAACCTTTGGTCTTTGGGCAATGCTTTTCTTACCAGTTACTCCATATGTAGATTCTGGAAAGACATTACTATCAGTCTGTAGACCTCTTGGTATTCTTAGAGTCTGCTTGTAATTTGTGTAGTTTGTTCATTCATTGGTTCATTCATTCCTTAAGTACATACTGAGTTTCTGCTATGGATACTGAGCGTACAGAACTGAGAAATGATTTCTGTCCTAGAAGATTTTAAAACAGAGGGACATGTAAAGAGAAAATATACTGTCATATAATAAAATTTTAAACAAAATTCTATGGGATCATGAAAGAGAAATGTATTAACTGCCCAGGAGATTAGGGAAATCATCACAGAGCACATGATATTTGAACTGTTGTTGATAATTATGTTAAAGGCTACCTAAAACAAACAAGTAAACATTAGTAAATGAAAATATTCTCTTCATTTCTAAACACTGAGAAATCTCTGGTGCCCCCAGTCAGTAGCCTGAAATTTGTCAACTATGATTCAGAGACCTTCAAATGTGTGGATGGTGTGATTCAGATGCGGTTTCTAGGTCAATGAAATGTATGTGGTTATACCAGACTTTATATTATAAAGCAGCAAAGGAATATGGTATCTTTTTTTTTTAAGGTTTATTATCTCTTTTAAGTAATCTCTATATTCAACGTGAGGCTCAAATTCACAACCCGAGATCAAGTCACATACTCTACCGACTGAGCCAGCCAGGAGCCCCTCTATCAGTCTTTAATTATTATATATGGGAAAGAGTAGGGAATATACTCCTAGTTACTACAACCTTTTAAAGATATATTTTTTAAAGTTTTTATTTAAATTCCACTTTGTTAACATGTACTTTAATGTTAACATAAGATAAATTTTATTGTATTTTATAACTGAAATGTTCAGAGCTCAGTCTCTCACTTTCTTGTCCTTTTAAGATTAACAAAAGAAAACTGTCCTTCCTTTTTAAAGCAAATTTAAGAAACTATTCGTATTTCTAAGTCTTTTTTTAAACAACTTGTGGGATAGTTTGAAATTCTCTTCTCTCCCTATTGGCTGTTGATGGGTTTAGGTTTCCATCCTATAATTAGATGTTAGTATGGTATAGTGTTCTCTTTGTGTAACTCTCTAAGGGAATTCAGTTTTTACAATAAGTTAAAAAAAACCCTTCTAAGTGAAACCCCATCTTTAACAGACAAAGCAGGTGTAGTATTTCTTTCATCTGGGCTTTAGAATTCAGACCCACTATAAAAAAAAAAATCTTAATTTTATGCCATGTCTCCTTTCTCCCCTAGTAATTGAAACGCTAAATAGAGGTGTACTTCTCTGGAATATTAATGGGAACTCTAGTACAGTTACCTCATTTAAAAAAAGTACTTCTCATTTTTTTAAATGCGTGCCCTTTTTTGATAAATTTAAAAACTCCACATCTTTCTTTAGCATTCTTTGAAATTTCAAAACAAATCAAAGGCAAAAAGCCCCCACCCAAACAACAAACCCAAGCCAATTTAATGTAAAAACAAAGTATTAATATTGATTTTGAAATGTATTCTCTTTTCTTATCTTTATTAAAATTTTTAATTTAAAATGGCCGTTTCTTGTGTTTTTTATTAGTTTTTCTTCATTCCTGCCATCGCAATGTGAACTTTGAGGATAGTTATTTGTTCCAGGCTTTTCTATCATAGACAGTGTGAGACATGTAGCAGTAAAGGGTTGTTTTATACTGCCATGCCCTTTCCTTTGTCATTTTCCCAGTTCATTTCAATGTAGAAGTTATCAGGAGGATTGAAAACATCTAGAAGACGAATGTATAATTTTTCATATTTGTTTTGTTTCCCAAATCCTATAACTCAATCAAGAAATAAAATGATCCTTTGCTCCTTCGCTGACTCAATTTGGTTGATGCATATAGGGATTAAGGGGTAGGAGAGTTCATAATGGCAAAGAGCATGAGAAATGTCGATTGAAAATTGTTCTGTACACTAAAGACAGGGGAGGAAGAGTGGGGAGCAGTGATGGAAGATACCAGAGCACACTAGGCATTCAGCAGGCTGCACATTAGGGATTCAAGGACAACGTGTAAAGATTGACTTGGTAGGCACGACTGTGATCTAGGGATAGCTTGGAGAAAGCTCCATGGACACAAGTATTTCAGAAGTTTGCCTGTGAGGCTCTAGACCAGCAAGGAGCATTTCTTGGCAGTTTCCTAGGAAACTGCCCACTGGAGCCCTGTGTAAGCACACAGCATAGACAGGGACTCTGGAGCTGATACTGCCTGTTGTTTTCAAACAGGAAATGCCTTTATATTCAATTTATAAAATTACTATATATTGTGCTCATTGTAAAAATGCCCTAATTTAGGGAAATTTAAAAGCAAAAGTGAAGGTCTTATGACCCCCCTCAAATCCTGCTCCTTATCTGAGGAATACAAACATTTATCATTGAATCATATAAATGGAATTATATTCTTCAGTCTGTTTGTCTGTCTTCTGATATCGTTATATTATTCTTATAGGTGTTTGCGTGGTTTTCTGCCATGTGGACATTCCTAACGTACATCAATCCCTTATTGATAGACATTTAATTTCCTTCAGTAATTTTTTCTCTAGTTAAAAATGATTTGGGAGGGTGCCTCGGTAGCTCAGTCAGTTAAGTGTCCAACTTTGACTAGGGTCATGACTTGCAGTTCACGAGTTCAAGCCACACCACATCAGGCTGTCGTGCTGCCTGCTGTCGGTG
>NC_043712.1:51833913-51842780 GCF_006229205.1 Suricata suricatta | reverse complement strand
TGGTCTGCGAGTTTATGGATGTAAATTTTTATAAGCATATACAAACTTAGTACCATTTTATACTCTATGGCTACAGACATTATTTCTGAGTGTAGAACTGTGCTGGCCTTGGGAATTTAGGGAAGAACAGCTTGTTCTGGGTCTTTCAGAAGATAAGCATTACTAGATTAACATGGTAACTAGCTAAACTGATATATTTCATAAGGTAAGAAAGAGGGGTACTTTAAGCTCTGATAAGTTTCTTCTTTTTCTCTGATACATTTCTAACTATACTCATAATTCAGACTGGAAGCCATATTTTGGAGTCTGAGAAATGTTTATATGAGTACATACAAAAATTATACTTTCTGGGCTACGTTTCTAAAAGATGTGGAAAGAAAGCAAGTTTATTTTCTAATAGCACAATGTCGTTTCCTGGGATGGTAAATGTCAGTTAAAAAATAAGCCTCATTTTAAAACATTTTAAGTTCAACATCTCCCTCTAGTGGAAGAAAGAAAAACTGTCAATTTCCATTGTCCTTAGTATGATTTGGTTACACACACACACCCAAACATATCACATTTACTTTTTCACTGTAAGGATCCAGGTAGCTTTTTGTTTTATTAGAAAATAAAGGGGGCGCCTGGGTGGCTCAGTTGGTTAAGCCTCCGACTTTGGCTCAGGTCAGACCTCACATTCGTGGGTTCGAGCCCCGCATCAGGCTCTGTGCTGACAGCTAGCTCAGAGCCTGGAGCCTGCTTCCAGTTCTGTGTCTCCCTCTCTCTCTAACCCTCCCCTTCTCATGCTCTGTCTCTCTCATATCAAAAATAAATTAAAAACATTAAAAAAAAATTAAAAAAAAAAAAAAGAGAAGAAAGTCTGTGACCAAATTTTTAAAAGTTTATTTGAAAGGAGACAAATTAATCTTGACATATAAATGCATGGACTATTTTATAGCTCTTTTGGAATTTTCTTGTATGTTACAATGTATCCTAGACTTGGATTCTGTTGAGAACACCATAAACTTAAAACAAATATTTGAACATACAAAAAATAACAGGAATTAATATAATCAGTACCTGATATAACCTACCAATACCATTGATATAACAAATATTTACCATTTAGATCATGTGTTTGTCATAGTTGTTTCAGAATTAAAAATAGATGAGCAATAAGTTGTTATCTTATTTAAGACTGTTTTTTGTTTTTTAATGTTTCTTTACTTTGAGAGAGAGAGGGAGAGTGTGGTGGGGAGGAGCAGAGAGTGAGGGAAAGAGAATCTGAAGCTGGCTCTGAGCACAGAGCCTGATGTGGGGCTCGATCCCATGACTGTGAAATCATGACATGAGCTGAAATCGAGAGTTGGGCACTCAACCAACTGAGCTCCCCAGGTGCCCAAAGCTTGCCATTCTTACAGAGATTCTACTGATTTTCTTAAATAGGTGTTTATAAGATTATTGCAAACCTATGGTTAATTTCCAGTTATGAAAAATTCAATTTTGGCATTTCTTTCCCGTGTTCTTGCTGCTGTTATGGAGGAAAGAATTTCTGTTCTCTGAAGATATTGTCAAGTTTTATCCTCTTTATATGTGTTTTTCTCAGGTTGTTTTTCCCTTTCTACTTGATTTAGATTTCATCTTTTCTGTTGGTATTTCCCCCCCAAGTATCACTTTTTCTTATTTTTAAGAGTTGGGGACAAAAGAGCTTATTAGATGCTCTGAGTGTTTGTGTTTGCTCTTTGAACTATGATCGTCACTGTACGGTTGCCTGGCTGGTACTTGGAATGAATACGTATAGAATTCTCCTACCTGCCCCAACTAACTTAACAAGAGGTAGAAAGTAGGAGACCTGATAGAATCAATGTCAAAATTCCAGGCCATATTGCTTCACCAGTAAGCAAAAATAATTATTATTATTAAATTTTTAATGTTTATTATTGAGACAGAGAGAAACAGAGCATGAGTAGGGGAGGGGCAGAGAGAGAGAGGGAAACACAGAATCCGAAGCAGGCTCCAGGCTCTGAGCGAGCATTCAACACAGAGCCCGACATAGGGCTCGAACCCACGAACCGGAGATCGTGACCTGAGCCAAGTCAGATGCTTAACCGACTGAGCCACCCAGGTGCTCCAATTTATTATTTTTCAGAGAGAGAGAGAGAAATAGTGCGCATGTGAGCAGGAGAAAGAGGCAGAGGGAGAGAGAGAGAATCTCAAGCGGGCTCCATGCTTAGCACAGAGCCTGATGCAGGACTTGATCCTTGGGATCATGACCTGAGCTGAAATCAAGAGTCAGAACTCAACCAACTGAGCCACCCAGATGCCCCCCATTTTTTAAATGTAGGCTCCATGCCCAATGTGGGGCTTGAACTCATGACCCTGAGGTCAAGAGTCACATGCTCTACTGGTTGAGCCAGCCAGGCACCCCCCCAAAACTGATAAATCTTGATACTAAATTGACAGAGATACAAGAAAAGATAATTATAGCCAATCTCATGAATGAATATACATACAAAAATGTTATATAAAATATTAGCCAACTCAATGCAGCAAAATATAAGAGATATAAAAAGCAATTGTGCAATAAATGCCTAGTGAGTTTAATTTGGAAAATTAATCAATGTATTTGTAAATTAAGTAATTCTTTAAATGTGTAGTATAAGTTTTTTGATTATGTAAATTGAATTCCTATACAATCTATACTATATGAAGAAAGCAGTTTTTAAAATGAAAACTGTGTGTATGTTTTTATATCCATATCCAAGAACATACAGTTATTGTCACATAACATTAGTGACTATTTGATCTCTGCATTAAAACTGATTGTTAGGTCAGAATTTCATCTACACCTTGAAAGGCTTTTATTTAAAAGCTATTTTACCATATGTAACCTTTTATATAGGTCAAGTATCATAAAGTTAAAATTTCACCAATAAATATAATAAGCTCTAACTGATCTGTCATTGATTTTCCAGTTGTTCTTTTTTATAGGATTAAATTGAAACTGTCATGGAATGATGGACATGCTTTTTGTTCAGTGTAATGAAATAATGGCATTTTGGCATTCTGTACTATTTATCAGGATGGGAATCACAAGCCATATTTTCTCATAAATAAATTTCATGAGACTTCCTGAATACTTTAGTTTCTTTGCTTTATTTAATAAATATTGTTTGAAATAATTGCCATCAACTGGTATATAAGCATTTTTGGTTATAGACTTGATGTTGTTTTTATTTCAAATTAATTGGTTTACTTTGTGATTAACCTTGTAAATGGTTGTTTATTCATTTAAAAATACACATAATACTTTGTCTGGATGCTAGAAAGTTAGAGATTGTGTGTCATTCAAGAGGGCATATGATTTAACAGTGAATTTGGATTAATGCTGAAGGAGGGCGACCTATCTTACTGAATAATAATAGTATCTCATGCTTGTATAGTGCTTAATGGTCTTTGAAGTACTATCGTATGTGAAGGTACTGTTATGATGAAATTAGATTACACATGGCTCTATATAGACCCATTCCTGAATCCATCCAGAGTGTCGTTCAGAACTACCAGTGCTGTCTGCTGGTTGCAGGCTGTTCTGGCACACTTTTGCTCTGGTATCCAGCTTTGCTCTTATCTGCTATGGTTTAAGGATTGACAGTATATAGGTAGATGAACTTCTGTACATGAAGATGTTTCCATTACCTGAAGAAAATAATTCTTAAGAGTTCATGTGTAGTTGTAGTTGGCTACAGAGTAGTAATCTCAGGAATGAGGGGATGTGGAAAGAAGAACTAAATTACATTTTGTTCTTCATCCTTTGACTGTGGACTGTACTGCTGGGTGCTTTCCAAATTAGAATCTTTTATAGAGAATTGTATTTGATGCTTGTGGCATTTTTGCTCAGACTCTGATGACACCCTCTGAGTGGCCAGTAATACTTGAAACCATAATAACATACACTTGTGGCTGTCCCTGAATAAGATTGTGCTGGTGGAGGGGGGAGGGGGAGTGGGAGAGAAGCCTTTGTCAGAGACTTCAGTGGGAATGATGAATCTAGATGTGTTATTGTGGAAAATACCTTTGATAAGTGTGTTACTTTATATTTGAACTCTCATAAAATTCACCTCTCTCTGATTTCTGAGTTTAGTTGGAAAAGGAGATGGAGAGATTTAAGTAGAAGACTACCTGATGTTATCTTTCTTTCAATAATACAGCAGAGTTGAAAACTTGAAAGCTGAAGGAAATGAAACACAGCCACCTAGTGGATGCAACTTTAAGAGCTCTAACCATAGTTAAATATCATGAGCTCACGTAAAAATCTCTCAAGAGTCATTATTAGGCATTCAAGCTAATCATTTCTTATCACACAAAGGGGCAATGTACATTTGCATTACAAAATATTTTAAAATTTTACTGAGGGGGAAAACATACATGGCGATTGGACTACAGCATTATGTAGATCGCCTCAGAGGTCAGTTGAACTCATATAGCATTATAGAGAGCTGTACACATTTTCAACTATAGCATGTATTCATCAGATGTTTAAAATTGCAAAATTCCAGTAGTGTCTTTTGAGCATGTATATATTCTGAAACATTGCTGGAATATCTAGACCTCGCTGGCCTATAAGGGGAAGTGTCTATAAGATCCTTGAAAAACATGGATCTTTGAACTTTATGGGTCCACTTACATGAGGATTTTTTTCAATATGTTGGAAAAGTTTTTGGAGGTTTTGGACAATTTGAAAAAACTTAGAGATGAACTGTGTCGCTTAGAAATACTGAAAAAATTAAAAAATTAGGTATTTTAAGAACACAGTATATAATACATATAATATACAAAATATGAGTAATTGACTGTGTTATTAGTAAGGCTATAGTAGACTACAGTCTACTATTGGTACTTAGGTTTTTGCAGAGTCAAATTCATACACAGATTTTTCGACTGTTCATGGGTCAGTGTCCCTAACCCTCATGTTGTTCAAGGGTCTACTGTATAAATTAACCTGTTGTGGTTGAAGCACAGATTTAGTTACTAAATCTGTTAGTTAGTTTTCTAAAAAGTAAATTTTTGTCTGGGGCACCTGGGTGGCTCAGTCGGTTAAGCATCTGACTTTGGCTCAGGTCAATGTCTCACAGTCCATGGGTTCTAGCCCCATATCAGGCTCTGTGAGCCTAGAGCCTGCTTCAGATTCTGTGTCTCCTCCCTCTCTCTCTCTCTCTCTCTCTCTCTCTCTCTCTCTCTCAAAATAAAGACCAAAAATAAAAGTAAAATAAATAAATAAATAAATTTTGGTCATTGTTGACTTGTAAACTTAAATTAATTTTTTTCCAGGAGCAAGATAATGCTGTACAAACTATGCAAAAGAAGGTAGAGAAGTTAGAAGCTGAACACATGGACTGCTCTGACCTTTTACGGCGACAAACGAGTGAGCTCGAATTTAGCACTCAACGAGAAGAACGCCTTAGAAAAGAGTTTGAGGTATATTTCCCTCATTCTTTTAAACCATATATGCGTCGGGACACCTGGGTAGCTCGGTTGGTAGGGTGTACGACTCTTGATTTTAGTTCAGGTCATGATCCTAGGATCATGGGATCAAGCCCTGCATCAGGCTCTGTGCTGAGTGTGGAGCCTTCTTAAGATTCCCTCTCTCCCTCTGCTCCCCTCCCCTGCTCATGTGCTCTCTCTCTCTCTAAAATAAAAATGAAAAACAAACAAACATATTTATGTTATCTGGTCAGTAATAGAAGGTCAGAGAAAGTTCTACTCTGTAATAAAATATAAAACTAATTTTTTCAACGTTTATTTATATTGAATATTTGGATTCTTTGAAAACTTTGTATCTGAGTAAAATATATTTTACCCCTATTTCGTAAAAACTATCCATTTTTAACAATTCTTGTGGAATATTTGGAAAATTTGAGGGTAAATATTTAAAACACAAGGTTGAGGGCACCTGTGTGGCTCAGTCGCTTAAGCGTCCGGCTTCAGCTCAGGTCATGATCTCAACGGTTTGTGAGTTTGAGCCCTGCGTCGGACTCTGTGCCGACAGCTTGAAGCCTGGAGCCTGACTTTGGATCTTGTGTCACCCTCTCTGTCCGTTCCCTGCTCATGCTGTCTCTCTCTCTCTCAAAAATAATAAAAAACATAAAAAAAAGTTTTTTTAAATATAAGGTTGAGGAAGCAACATTGGAAAGGATTTTGCACACATAATACTAAATTCTAATTTTGTAGTTTGACTAGCTGCATGGTTTTGTGGGTAAGCCTTAGATGGGAAAGAAGCATAAATTTACAAATGAAAAATGTGATTTTTATGAGAGAATGATACTGATGATCCATTTAATTAATTTTTAGAGAAATCTGTGTGTCCATTCTTCTTTTTAAAATTTCCTTTTGTTTGTGGGAAATTAAATATTTCAATAGATAAGGAAGTTTTGTTTTAAACATAATTTATAATTATTATTAGGTAAAAAAACATTTATGAAGAGAATTCAGTGATAAGATGCTAGAGATGTTCTGGTTAAACTCACTGCTGTCATTTAACCTTGTTCTGGAAGTTTTAGCCAAATAAGTATATGATGGAAGAACAACAATAAGAATTATTGTTGTGGGAAAGAAAGAGGTGTGGCAATTTACTGTTTTCAGATGATATACTTATACCTAAATAATCAAGAAAATCAAGTTTAAAATGATTAACGCCAGTAAGAACTTCCAGTAAGGAGACCAGAAAGGAAATAATATGTAACAATTGTATTTGCATTCTTACATAGCAGCAATAATCAGAGAATAAAATATTTAAAATATTTAAAAAGTTTTCTTTACAGTGAAAAAGATAGGAGTATAATCAACTACAAGCAACTTAAAAGTTATAAAATTTAACTGAGAATCTTAGAGAAAATGGTGAGACATTTTGGGGACACTCAACACTATAACAATATAAATCCTCCCTAGATTATATTATGGGTTAAAACAGTTCCAATGAAAAATTCAGTAGAATTATTTTGGGAAGACAGATTCAGAAATTCATGTTGAAGACTAAAGAGCTACCCGAGAGTCTCTACAGCATTTCAATAAGAGTGATGAGTGGGGGGCCTACTATTTCAGACGTTAATACATATTATAAAGCTTTAGTAATGTATCGGTTGTGGTTTTTTGGTTGCATGCAATAGAAACCAATTTTGGTTAGCTTAAATAGGGAATTCAGTGAAGAATATGGGAATCGTATCACAGAATTAGGATGAAACCTGGGGAGTTAGGCTCTGAAATAAATCCCGGAGTATTTCCACAAGGCTTGGGAACAGAAATGATGGATGAAATTGGGATAAATTAGTATCCACAATTTTCATTTTATTTACCAATAACAATTTGGTATCATTCCTTTTGTACCTTTATTTAGGATTCAAATCCCAGAGAGAAACTATTTGATAGAAAGAGGTTGTTTGCTCCAAATAAATCTTTCTCAGTTCTACTAAAAATAAAGGCCAGGGGTACCTGGGTCATTCAGTCAGTTAAGCGTCTGACTCTTGGTTTTGGCTCAGGTCATGATCTTGTGGTTCGTAGGTTTGAGCCCTGTGTTGGGCTCTGCATTGATATCACAGAGCCTGCTTGGGTCTCTCTCTCTCTCTCTCTTTCTCTTCCTCTCTCTTCCCTCCCCCCCCTCTCTCTCTGCCTCTCCCCCCACTTGGATCTGTCTCTCTCTCTCTCTCTCTCTCTCTGTCTCTCTCAAAATAAATAAACTTAAAAAAAAATTAAAGCCATAGAGCGCTCTGTCAGTTAAGCATGGACTTTGGCTCAGGTCATGATCTTGCAGTTCATGAATTCAAGTCCCACATTAGGCTCTGTGCTGACAACTCAGAGCCTAGAGCCTGATTGGTGTCTTCCTGTCTCTCTGCCCCTCCCCCACTTGCACTCTTGTCTCTCTCTCTCTCTCTCTCTCTCTCTCTCAAAATAATGAACATTAAAAACATTAAAAAAATAATAAAAACATTTAAAAAATTAAAGCCCCCAAAAGAAATTTTTATAAAGAAAATTAGGGGTCTTTTACCAAAAGAAGGGGAAAAGAAAGTGGCCAAAAAGTATGCTAACTCTAAGAGCAGACTTTCAATGGCACAGAATGGAAAAGCCAATAGTAGACTTGTTGAATATATATAAAATCTAGTGTCTTAAGATACCATTTTTAATCAGTGAGGATAGGAAAGATTATTCAGTGGGTCATATTGAAACAATTGGTTAACTATTTGTGACAAAATAAAATTAGATTCCCATCTTACATTATATTCTAAAATAAGTTCCAACTGGATTAAGAAAGGATAAAATATTAAAAATTGATAAACTAAGAAGAAAATTTAAGTTCTTTTGCTCTCTGAGTGCAGAATGACTTACTACTAATCCTAAAAGCAGAGGAACAAAATCGTGAATAGATCTATAGCTTTGGCTATGAAAAATTAAAGTCATATACAGTAAAACCTTGGCTTGTGAGCATAATTTGTTCTGGAAACATGCTTGTAATCTGAAGCACTTGTATATCAAAGCGAATTTCCCCATAAGAAAGAATGGAAACTCAGATGATTTATTTCACAGCTCAAAAATATTCATGTAAAAATGATTACAGTACTGTTATATATTACAAAATAATAAAGAAAATACAAAATATAAAGAGAAATAAATTAACCTACACTTATCTTTGAAAACATTCGTGGCTGGTGTGAGGGAGACAAGAGAGAGGAGGGTTGTTGTGTAGAATGACTTCCACTCTCACTGATGGGATCACTGCTGTCTATTGGCTCAATGGAATCTCTTCTGCGTGGGGGCCTTTGCGTATGCTCGCACGGATGTTGACTGCAGTATAGTACTAATAAACTCTTGTCATATACTGTATTTAGTGTAACTGGCAA
>NC_043712.1:51826806-51833813 GCF_006229205.1 Suricata suricatta | reverse complement strand
CCTTTGCGTATGCTCGCACGGATGTTGACTGCAGTATAGTACTAATAAACTCTTGTCATATACTGTATTTAGTGTAACTGGCAATCAGGCAGCAGAAGAAAGGGTCTATATTTGCAGGCAGCCTGACCTAAATGAAGCAAAGCATTCCTAAGCTTGTATGGAAAACTTTCTCATATGGAAAAGCAAAGGAGTGTCCATAGGTGCTTTGAAGTAACAAAAAATACATTAGGGACAGTTGTGGGCAGTTTCCAACGTTCTGAAAAATCACTGATTTCTGCCAAACACTGAGGCCCGAGATCAGGTCAGGCATCACCCCCAATCCTGCAGTGAACGAGAGAGAGAGAGAGAGAGAGAGAGAGAGAGAGAGAGAGAGAGAGAGAGAGAGAGAAGGACCACTGGCTTATTTGTTTCACCGACTGAGCCACCCAGGCGCCCCACCATTGGCTTAGTTGTACTCATGTGAGTTTCAACATCAAGTACTACTTGTATGGCAAGACGTCGCTCATTTATCAGGTTAAAATGTATTAGAAATGTTTGCTCATCTTGCAGAACACTTGCAGAGCAAGTTACTTACTATCCCATATTTTACTGATAAGTAAATTGTCCACTTCAAATAAAGTAAAAAGACAAACAAATGAGAAAAATATTTATAGGAAAGGGTAAACATAACTCTGTCTCTGTATCTCTCTATGTAAGTCCCACACTATTGATGGGAAAAAAGAAAAAATGAAAAAAAAATCTATAAGGACATCAAGGAAGATGTGAAAGATGTTCAGATGCACAAAAAACACATG
This sequence comes from Suricata suricatta, assembly GCF_006229205.1. Taxonomy (NCBI): domain Eukaryota; kingdom Metazoa; phylum Chordata; class Mammalia; order Carnivora; family Herpestidae; genus Suricata; species Suricata suricatta. Next base: position 51,833,019 of record NC_043712.1, on the reverse strand, counting down.
AAAAATTCTTAATCTCACCATGATGTAAGAAAGGCTATAACACTCATAATCGTAAGATTCAAGAAAAAGATACCACCCGGTGGTGGTGAGGCTGCTTGTAAAAGTTCCTGTGCTTTGCTGGTGGGAATGTATAGGTATAAAGTCTTGAAGGAGGTCCATTTGTCAGTGATCTTTTGCTCATTCTCATTGTCTCTGTAAATTGTCTTGGTCTTCTGTTTCTTTGAAAAAAAAACTTTTTTTTTCACATGGAAAGCTTTAAACAGCTTTTAAAAAAGTGACCAGTCACCAGCTTCAACAATGATTTATATATGACCAATATTTTGTCATTGATACCCCCGCTCGCTTTCTTCCCTTCTATATTATAGTGAAATGAATGAATCCCAGGCATCCTATTATTTTAACCATAAATATTTCATTATGGATAAAAAATAAGGGGTCTTTATTTACAGCCACATTATCAATATCAAACCTAAATTGACAGTGATTACTTAACATAGTCAAATATCCAGGTAGTATTCAAATTTCAAATTGCTTCATAAAGCATAAACGTGTGTAAGATGGGGGTTTAAGTCAGAGTTCCAGTTAGGTCTATATCTTACCATTGGTTGATATGAATCTAACAGGTTCTCCATCTATAGCTTTCTTTCTTTTTCTTTTTTTAATTTTTTCCTTTTTCTCTAACATTTTATTTATTTTTGAGAGAGAGAGAGACAGTGTGAACAGGGGAGGGTCATAGAGAGAGGGAGACACAGAATCCGAAGCGGGCTCCAGGCTCTGAGCTAGCTGTCAGCGCAGAGCCCAATGTGGGTCTCAAACCCACGAACTGCAAGATCATGACCTGAGCTGAAGCCAGATGCTCGACCAACTGAGCCACCAAGCGCCCCCGTCTGTAGTTTTCTTTGTTCCTTGTATTCAACAGTCTCCAAATTATTTGTGGTATCGAGTTCCCACTGACTCTGCAGTTACAGAACATCAAACATATACAATGTTTCTTGGTATAGATCTTTTTTATTCAATGCACAGGGCATGGTGACCATTTTAGTTAGGACACTCATGTCCTTCATTTTGAGGAATCCTCTTGTGTTATTTCTTCATACTTTTTTCCTCAGGGTTTTTTTTTTCTCTGTTCTCTTGTTCTCAGACTTTTATTATTCAAATCTTAGACAAACTGTATTGATGTTTTACTTTTTTTTTCACCTTTCTGTTGTCTTTCTCTTTTAGTTATTGTGGCTTCTTGGGAGATTTACTTGACTTTACTTTCTAATCTTCTAATTGAATATTTTTCTTATTCTTTTTAATTTTTGAGAGCTCTTGTTCTCTGTACAATTTTTATAGCACCCTGTTCCTATGTCTACTTTTCTCATTTGTTTAGTCAGTAAGTGTTTATGGAGAGTTTTAGGCACACTTAAGGGTGCTTGAGGCATAGCAGTGAACAAAACAAAGTCTCCTCCCTCTTGAAGCTGACACTCTAGTCAGGGAGAATCACACATTAAATGAAACGAAACATGATAAGCCCTGTGGAGTCTAATAAAGCAGACTAGGGAGAGTAATGAATGATGGGATAGGATAAGGTAATATTCATGGAAGGCTGACTTGATAAGATGGCATTTGAGTAGAGATTTAAAGACAGAAAGGGACAGCCGTGTCGATATCTGTAGGAATAGCATTTGAAGTAGAAGGTAGTACAAAGGCCATGAGGTGTGAGTGTGCTTGGGATGTTTGAGGAGTAGCAAGTAGGCTGATGGGACTGGCATGGAGAGGCTAGTAGGACATAGGGAAGGGTGGGCAGACTTTCTAGTCTTGACGGTGTTCTGTAATTCGTTGTAAGAACTTTGGCTTTTGTCTGAGTGATATGAAAGCCATTGGAAGGTTTTGAGCAGAGGCCTGATATGCTTCCTCAGATTGGTTTGAAAAGCATCATTCTTTATATTCTTTGGAGAATAGGTTGTGAGAGATCATTTAGGACACTATTAAAGTTACCTAGATGAGATATATCGTGTAGAGGAGGGGGTTGGATTTTGTATGTATTTTGGATGATAGAACCAGTAGAATTTGCCAATTAATTGCATCTGGCTTGTGAGAAAAAAGGAGGGAGAAAAGGAGAATGCCAAAGATTCTGTTGTGAGCAAACAAGTGAATGTCATTGCCATTTACCTCACTGGCAAAGAATGCATGTGGAGTAGATTTGGGAGAGGTCAGGATTTTGCTTTTAGGTATGTGAAATTGGCATGCCTGGTGGACATCCACCTGGAGATGTTGAGTAGGCAGTTCAATAGAAGTATGGGGCTTAGGGAAGCCTTACTGTAGGATGATAAGGAGTTATGGTAAATATTGCATTGTGAAACTTTGAATGTTAAAATCTGTAGGTCTTCTCTCTGTGTTTTTGTAGTTTCTGCCGAGTGCTAGTTTGCTTTATGGTGGTTATAAAGTGGAAGAAGGACATGGAGGGAGAATTTGCATATCATACTGTTCAGTACACAGACTTTCCCCTGGTTTCAGTCTTGTGTACTCCCCTCCTCTCCCCCTCTCTGTGTATTCCTATGTCCAGCCTCTGGTTCAGATTCACAGCCTCTAGATGATAAACCTCAAGTGTGTGGTGGTTACGAAGGGGTAGTTGTTTGGCTGCTTGGGGTAGAGATGGGTGTGTGGAGGTTAAAGTTCTAATACTGATGATATTTAAAAAATATTGAGATATAATTTACATGCTGTAAATTCACCCATTTATAGTGCACAATTCAGTTATTTTCAGCATAGAGTTGTGTAGTTCATAGATTTGTGCAACCACCACCACAGTCAGTTTTAGAACATTTTTACGGGGCACCGCGATGGCTCAGTCAGATGAGCATCCGACTCTTGCTCTCAGCTCAAGTCATGATCCCAGGATCATGGGATCAAGCCCTCATTGGGTTCCATGCTGAGTATAGAGCCTGATTAAGATTCTCTCTCTCTCTCTCTCTCTCTCTCTCTCTTTCTCTCTCTCTCTCCCTCCCTCCTTCTGACCCTCTCCCCTGCTCACATGCTCTCCTCCCACCCCAAAGGAATGTGTTTACTGCCTCAAGAAAAAACCCTACGCCTCTTAGCCAAGACTCTCCTATTCGCCCATCTCTCTCACCCCTAAGCTACTGCTACTATGCTTTCTATCTTTATTTGCCGATTCTGGACATTTCCTATTAATGTCATGCAATATGTGGTCTTTGGTGATTTTTCACTTAGCATGATGTTTCCACGACTCATCCATGTTGTATCATGTATCAGTACTTCATTCCTTTTTATTACTGAATAATATTCCATTGTATTATATACCACATTTTGAGTTAATAGGCATTTCTCACTTCATGATATTCATGATATTTATTTCTCAGTTGATAGACATTTGTGTTTTCACTTTTTAGCTATTATTAATAATGCCTCTATGAATATCTGTGTACAGATTTTTGTATGTGTTTTCGGTTTTCTTGGGTACTTACCTGGAGGTGGAGTTGCTGGGTCATGTGGTAACTCTCTATTCTATTTTTTGAGGACTGTTGCTCTATTTTGCCCAGTGGTGGTACCATTTAACATTCCGCCAGCAAATGAATGAGGGTTCCAGGTTCTCCAGATCCTTACTGGTACTTGTTATTATCAGTCTTTTTGATGAAAGCCACACTGGCTAGTGTGTAATGGAATGTTATTTTGGTCTTGGTTTGTATTTCTCTACTGACTAAAGATAGTGAATACTACTTCGTGTTCTTGTTGGCCATTTGTATGTTATTGGAGAAATTTCTATTAAGATTCATTGTCCATTATATATTTTAAAGTTATTATCATTTTAATCTATTCATTTTTTGTTTTTGTGTTTTTAAAAAACTTTTAACATTTATTTTTGAGAGACAGAGCATGAGCAGGGGATGGGCAGAGAGAGAGACACACACACAGAATCTGAAGCAGGCTCCAGGCTCCGAGCTATCAGCACAGAGCCGGACGTGGGGCTAGAACTCACGAGCTGTGAGATCATGATGTGGGCTGAGGTCTGCTGCTTAACCGACTGAGCCACCCAGGCACCCCTCATTGTCCATTTTAATTGGTTATCAGTACCATACAAATGTAAGGTGTTAATAATAATAATAATAAAGGAAACTTGGTGTGGGATGTATAGGAACTCTCAATAATAATGCCACGTGAGAACTTGGCAAAGATAAAATTACTCACACATGGTCTAATTTTATGTAAATTTAGAGAACAAATAACAAATGAGATTATATTCTAAATAATATTTTTAGGTTATTTATCACTTGTGATCAACAATTTTTCAGGCCAATGAATTCAGGAATGTATCATCATATTTAATTATCATTTAAAAATATTGTGTGGTTTATGGTTGGCCTATTGAAAGATTAGAATGAAGTCTGAATCTGCTTAGAATTACCAAAAAAACAACTCATTTATAGGCCACTTTAGGAAGTGCTTGGCTGGCTGTTGATCTCAGAAGAGCATATGACTCCTGGGGCACCTGGGTAGCTCAGTTGGTTAAGCGGCCAACTTCGGCTCAGGTCATGATCTTGTGGTTTGTGAGTTCGAGCCCTGGGTTGGTCTCTGTGCTGACAGCTTGGAGCCTGAAGCCTGCTTCTGACTCTGTGTCTCTTACTCTCTCTTCCCCTCCTCTACTCATGCCCTGTCTCTTTGTCTCTCAAAAATAAATAAATATTTTTTTTAAAAAAAGAAGAGCATATGACTCTTGATCTTGGGCTTGTGAGGTTGAGTCCCACACTGGGTGTAGAGCTTATTTAAATAAGTAAACTGAGAAAAAAGAGTCATTTTAGAATGCTATACAACCCTATGATCATCACTGAAAACATTTTAATTATCTTACAGGTGTGAAGAAGTACTAAAGAACAGTGATTTCTGTGTTTGGTTTTTAAAAATTTTTATTAAAAAATTTTTGTTGTTGTTATTGATAAAATTCTTATAAAGCCAGTTTTGACTGAATTGAGGGACTGTCTAATGCCTAAACTTTAGGATTTATTTTTGGATAATAACTCAGTATTGACTTTTCCTTGTAAAATAACTTGCCCCAGTTTCTTTTTTATTGATTGATGTTGAGACATAAAACTGTTTTAGAGTAGTTTTACTTTGTGGTGTTTCTTAGCTACTATAATTACTTTTGGTAATACTAGGTCTCTGCTTTTGGAGAATTTGAAGCTTTCAAGGGTAGTCCAGATAGTCTCAATTTTTATTCTATTTATAAGAATTTTATAAGTGGACAATATAGTCCCCTGACTCACCTAGAATTCTTCATTCATATTTAAGCATTTTAAATTTAAATTTTTAAAAACTTTGCTGTATGTGGGCACCTACGTGGCTCAGTTGCTTAAGCATCTCACTTGATCTTGGCTCAGGTGACGATCTCATAGTTTGGGAGTTTGAGCCCCGTACAGAGCCTGCTTAGGATTCTGTCTTTTCTTCTCTCTGTGCTTTCCCTGCTTGTACATGCGCATTCTTGGTCTCTCTCTCTCTTGCTTTCTCTCTCTCAAAATAAATAAACTTAAAATTTTTATTTTTGCTTCATATTTAAGTGAATATATCTTGTCTTGGCTCTTGGCCAGATGATGACATAATGAAGGAAAAGTTAAATTTCTAGAGAGCATTTTATGCTACTTTTATATTACCTTGTGGAGTCATTAACTATTAGTAACTCTAGGGACTTATTGTCAGTGGCATTTTTTAAAAAAAGGATTACTATAACTTACATGAAATATGAGGATTAATATAAAAATAAATGAGATAATAAAGATAATAAAGAGGGAAATTGTTAACATTTTAATTTACTAGAACATATTGTTTAATGTTAGTAATGTTAGATTAGACTAAAGCATCTAATACAACAAATGTGTAACCTAATCAATGTTTTAAATTTCTGTGAAACTTTTTAACAGTTGCAGTTGATAAAACGGTGGTTTCTTAATGTGCTTGGACCAAAGCAGTTTATGTTTGTGTGTGTGTGTGTGTGTGTGTATAGTTTGCATTAAAAAATCTGATAAACTATATACCACTGTGTGGCTTAATCATCTTAACACGGATCAGTGGTTTCTGAGATTTAAAAAAAGAAAGCAAACTCCCAATCCAATTTTCTAAATGTGATGCTGGATACGCTGAACCAAGGGAAGGGTGAACTGGAAAAAGAAATATCTGTGGCTTTTATAAACCTCTTTACAACTAGGGGAGATTTTTTTTTTT
>NC_043712.1:51825328-51826706 GCF_006229205.1 Suricata suricatta | reverse complement strand
AACTGACTGAGCCTGGGTGGCTCAGTCGGGTAAGCGTCTGGCTTCCGGCTTCGGCTCAGGTCATGATCTCACAGTTCGTGGGTTTGAGCCCCGCGTCAGGCTCTGTGCTGACAGCTCAGAGCCTGGAGCCTGCTTCGGATTCTGTGTCTCCCTCTCTCTCTGACCCTCCCCTGCTCGCGCTGTCAATCTGTCTCTCAAAAATAAATTTAAAAAACAAAAAAAATTAAAAAAGAAAAAAAGAGGCAGAGGGTTCTCTCTGGTACCCCCAGGGTGGGAGTTCTGGAAGTTTCTCCCTTAAAAAAAAAAAGAGCCACCCAGACACCCCCAAACTTTGAGGCTTTAAAGTGAAGATCTCAAAGTTATTTTTTATTATAAAAAAAAATCTTAAAGGATCAAAGTCTCTAACTACTTGGCAAGTATTTGAAGAACAGAAGCACCATAAACACCCTATCACTTAAACTGAGTCAAATATTGAAGGACTGTAACAAAATCTGTGAGTCCTTTACTGTTTATTCTCCCGGGGGTGCCCGGCTGTCTCAATCGGTAGACACGCGACTCTTGATCTTGGGATTGTGAGTTCGAGCTAATTTAATCTAATTAATTAAATCTAATTAAATTTAATCTAATTTAATTTAAAAATAGACATCAATAGGAGTGCCTGGGTGGCTCAGTTGATTAAGCATCCAACTTCGGCTCAGGTCACGATCTCGCGGTTCATGGGTTCAAGCCCCACATCAGGCTCTGCGCTGACAGTGCAGAGCCTGCTTGAGTGTCTCTCTCTCTCCCTCTCTCTCTGCCCTTACCCAATTGTGCTTTCTCTCTCTCTCAAAATACATAAGCTTAAAGTAAACAAATAAATACATGCATAAATAAAAACATAAAATTACACAGCAGTTCCAAGAAACAGGCGAATGTACCAATATTCAGAGCCCTCCAAGCCCATCATCTCGACTGTGGTTAACTGTGCAATTTTCGGAGAGGGAACACAAAGCTAGTCATGGAGGGCAGCAACAATCAGGGCCTCAACAATTTCCGAACAGACAGAGGAAAGCGACCCGATGGCTACAGGAATAAGCTGGCGAATACAGCACGTCTTTACTCACCAGGAGTGAATTATGAAGTCTATCATTCAGATTGTAAAACAGTTTAATGGAAAGAAGAGCTTTTATTGCTTTTATGTATAATAAAAGAAACCACAAAAAATTAAAATAGCAAATTTCAGGAACAGAATTGATACAACACAAATTCTGGTCATAAACTAATATAGCATCTCTAAAAAATCATCTTCACCTTTCCTGGCAACAAAAACTTCAGTTTCAACAAATTTTTTAATAAACTCCCAATTTTAAAGTCCATTATGAACATAATGGCAAAAGTA
>NC_043712.1:51751514-51825228 GCF_006229205.1 Suricata suricatta | reverse complement strand
GCCAGGTAGGAATAAGTATTGTAGTTAATTGTTTACACGCACATATAAAAAATTATTTGCAGTCACTAAAATATAACAAAATACACGTACCACTAAAATAACGATTGATCAGTCTGTGATGATTCAGTTCCTTAGAATTATCTTTTTGAAGATGGATTCTTACTCAATTGGTTGCTGTGAACATGTCCATTAATGGGAAATATAAGGTGATAAAATCTGGAGAAAGAGTTCAGTAAATAGCCACTTTCTATTTATACAGCTGTTGACATTCTGGGGCAAACTTTGTGCAACTGTTTTGAAAATGCTGCTCTATAGCATTCTACCAAGAACTCTCTAGTATGTACTTTTCTGACATTTCCTCCCCTGGTTGTCTTGTTCATTTTAGTGAGCTGAATTTGGTGTATCAGAGTTTTGCTGTTCGGCTAATTCCTTAAGTTCACGGCTATCCTCTGAGCTACTTATGTTCTCTTTGAGGAGGAAGTAATGTAGTAGGAGTGTTTTTCCCCCCCAGTCTTTCAACAGTGCACACATCTGTTTTGATAACTTTTGTGAGACTTTTGGAACAGGCCCATGGAAGCCACAGGAGCAGATGTGGTGTGGAGAACAAATGTGGCCTGGAAGTGTTTGGTTAGTTCTGCTGCTGAATTGGAGTTGGCGGCTCATAACCTGTGTTATGATAATATGTACCAAGGGGTTGAACAGGAGACATCCTTCTCTAAACTACCTTCTTCAAACAACAAACATTCACTTTTTAAAAGTGAAGTAGATTATCTAATTGGGCTGAACATGACTGAATGAGATCTAAATCATAAAATAATGAAATAGTTATGGTGAATATATAGTATTTATTGAAATAAAAATGTGTTGGCAGTATATTGCAGTAGGAAAGGGCATGAAAACCAGCCAGTAAATGATCAGATATGTACTCATTTTGTGTTACATAAAGAACTCTGTTGTTCACAGCGTTAAGGAACAGACAGAATAGTGTAGTGCTTGTGTTATAGGCAAACCTGTGTATGCTTAAATTGACTTATGGCGTATATGAATTTGTGTCCGTTTTTGTATTTTAACCTGAATCCTGTTAATATTTCTGTCCTTGCTTTGTTGATTATGTTAGGACTGGATACTAATGAGACAGTTTATGATTGTACTGGTTCTCTTAGGCGGTATTATTGGAAGAAAAGAAAATTTGTGAACAGCACATTGATGTACCTCTAGCACCCTCTGCTGGATATAAGAATTAATTCACCAGACTAGGAGATTTTAAAAAAATATTTAGTAGGAGGGCTTTAATTTAATTATGTCTATCAACAAAGGCCAGTCTTGGAAGTTTGTTTAAAGATTTGAAGTTTTTTTTCTGTCCTCACTGATGAAATGATACTATTAGTAATAACAGTTGATAGTGTTGTTTTCTTCTGGACATTCATTCAAAGCAGGAAGATATGAAAATAAAAGATGTGATCTCGGGCTTATTATTTCAGCCCATTTAGTTATGGTCTAGGTGGGAATAACAGAACCTCTCCTTGACTTTTGGAGTGAAAATCAGATGATTAATTAATTAATATGACATAGCATATATATGAGAAATGAAAAGAAGACTTGAATTGCTGATTCTTTTATCATAGAATCACTGAATATTCTATATTTCAATAAAATAAAAGACTTGTTTTGATAAGAGAAGCTTATGCATATGATATTTGGAATTTGAAAAAAAAAACTTTGTTAGACTGGTTTCTTCCCTCTGTCTTTATTAACTTTTTTTCATATTCTAATTTTTTATTCTCAGTGCCTAAGGGCTATTTTCTTGTGACTGGTTAGACTTCATCTGACTTATAGAATCTAAAGTGAGTATTTTGTAAGGTTTACATTAAAAAAAATTCTTTTAGGAGCACTTGAGTGGCTCAGGTGGTTAAGTCACCAATTTCTGTTCAGGTCATGATCACATGGTTCATGGGTTCGAGCCCTACATTGGACTCTGTGCTGACAACTCAGAGCCTGGTGCCTGCTTTTTATTCTGTGTCTCCCTCTCTCTGTTCCTCCCCTACTTGCACTCTGTCTCTATAAAACATTAAGAAAATTAAAGAAAAAAATTTAATTGGACCTACCTAGAGTAATGATCATTTTAATCTGGCTAAAAGAGGAATTTTTCTGCTATAGTAGATATCATGCTTTATACCTAAAACCAATGGGGGAATCCCTTGTTCTAAGGATCAAAGTCAGCATTTAGAGAGAACATTTTTCAGAAATTATGAATCACTTCTTTGACATTGTCTTTGGTTCTTACACTCAGGATTCTTTTTATTTTTTGTTGAGATACATTTCACATATTGTAACATTCATCCTTTTATTTATTTATTTTTTAAAATAAAGTTTCTTTTTAAAAATTTTTAAAGTGTTTTTATTTATTTTTGAGAGACAGAGAGAGACGGTGTGAGCGGGGGAGGGTCAGAGAGAGAGAGAGGGAGAGACACAGAATCTGAAGGCAGGCTCCAGGCTCTGAGCTAGCTGTCAGCACAGAGCCTGACCTGGGGCTCAAACCCATGAACCGTGAAATCATGGCCTGAGCCAAAGCCGGACGCTCAACCGACTGAGCCACCCAGGCACCTCACATTCATCCTTTTAAAGTATACAATTGGTTTGTAGTATATTCACAAGGTGGTGCAACCACTCTCTAATTCCAGAATGTTCTCACCACTTCATGTCTATTAGCAATCACTGCTCGTTCCTCCCTCCCTCCCTAGCTACTGGCAACCACATAACACAGTTTCTATCCCTATGGATTTGCCTGTCCTGGAAATTTCATATAAATGAAGTTACATAATACATGGTCTCTTTGTGTCTGGTTTCTTTCATTTAACATATATTTTCAAGGTTCCTATATGTTTGTTAATGCAACAAAAATTAATTTCCTATTTTTTTGGCTGAATAATATTCTTTTATAGGGATACATTATATTTTGTTTATCATTCATCAGTTGATGGACATTTGAATTGTTTCTATCTTTTGGCAGTTATGCTGATATGAACATTTGTGTACATGTTTTTGTCTGAACATGTTCAAAAATTTTTTTAATGTTTTTTTTTATTATTTCTGAGAGACAGAGAGAGACAACATGAGCAGGGGAGGGTCAGAGAGAGAGAGAGAGGGAGATACAGAATCTGAAGCAGGCTCCAGGCTCTGAGCTAGCTGTTAGCACACAGCCTGAGGCGGGGCTGGAACCCATGAACCATGAGATTATGACCTGAGCTGAAGCCAGATGCTTAACCGACGCCCCTGGCACCCCGTGTTTGAACATGTTTTTATTTCTCTGGGGTATATACCCAGAAATAGAAATACTGGATATTATGGTGACTCTGTTTAACTTTTTAAGAAACTGAGAAACCGTTTTCCATAGTGGTGGCACCAGTTTACATTCCCAATGGTAATTCAAGAGATTTCTAATGTTTCTACATCTTCACCAATGCTTGCTGTTTTCCACTTTTAACATTATAGCTAGTCTTGTGTGCCTGAGGATGTGTCCCTTTGTGGTTTGGATGTGTATTTCCCTGATGACTAAAAGTGTTGGCCATCATTTGATATACTTACTGTCCATTTTCATGTCTTTTTTTGAGAAATGTCTATTCAAGCCCTTTACTAATTTTTTAAAATTGTGTTTATCTTTTTATTGTGACAGTTCTTTGTATATTCTGCATACTAGACTCTAAACAGATACTTGATTTGTAAATATTTTCTGTCCTCTAGGTTGCCTTCCACTTTTTAATAGTATCCTTTGATGCTCAAAATTTAAAATGTTTATGAAGTCCAATTTATTTTTTTCTTTTGTTATTCATGCTTTTGATGTTGTATTTCAGAATCTGTTGCCAAATCTGAGATCTTGAATTCTATGTTTTCTTCTAAGAGTTTTATGATTTTAGCTCTTGTGTTTAGGCCATTGATCCTTTTGAACTTATTTTTGTTCAACTACCCCCTACGTTTATTCTTTTGAATATGTATATCCCATTGCCTCTGCACTGCTTAATGAAAAAAACGATTCTTTCTCATAGAATGGTTTTGGCCCTCTCGTGAAAAATCAGTTGGCCATTGATGCCTGGTGTTTTTATGGAACCCCAGTTCTTTTCTGTAGATCTATAGGACTGTCCTTAGGCCAGTTCCACATTGTTTCCATCACTGTAGTTTTGTAGTAGTTTTGAAATCAGGAAATGTGAGTCTTCCAACTTTGCTCTTCCTCTTCTAGATCATGTTAACTTTTCAAGAAGTGCTTTCGTAAAATTGTTTGGGTTTAATTCTGTGTCTTTCACCTTATGATGATGAAATTGCTTTTTCGTATAATAGCTAATAACACCCCATGGGATGAATGTTTGCTGTGAAACACGTTTTGAGACAGGGGGTAGTGAGTATGAAGAGAATATTTGCTTTGATATAGCTTAACATTTCGACAGTGTAGGTAAGAATTGATTGGTTTAAACTCCCAACTTCCCACTGACTTTTTTTTGCTGAGGAATGAATGGCTTAATTCATTTTAATGATCTTTTGTTGTCAAAATAGAGTTTTGTCTTGAAATAATGTTACCAGCACCATACTTCCCCACCATACTTCCTTTGCTTTTGTTGCTGTTTTAAAAACTTTTTCAGTGTGGAAAATTTCAGTCATACATGAAAGTTGGGAGAATACTAAAATGAACTTCATGTGCCTATCACTCAGCTTCAAGAATGATCAACTAATGGCCAATGAGCAACAAATCATTATTTCATGATTATCAACTTCCCCTCATAACCCCCAGTTTATTATTATTATTATTTTTAAAACTTTATTTATTTTGAGAGAGAGAGACAGACAGACAGACAGAGAATCCCAGCACTGTCAGCGTGGAGCCCAGCGTAGGGCTTGAATCCACAAACTGTGAGATCACGACCTGAGCCAAAACCAGGAGTTAGTCACTTAACTGGCTGAGCAACCCCGACACCCCACCTTCAGTTTATTATTTTAAAGCAAATCTAGACATTACATGATTTCATCCATGAACACTTTAGTATTTTAAGATATAGGAGTTAAAAATGCCAATTATTGAAAAATATAATTTTTAAAAAGTAATCTCTATGCCAAATGGGCTTGAACTCATGACCCTGAGAATCAAGAGTTGCATGCTCTACTGACTGAGCCAGCCAGGTGCCACAATACCAATTATTATTACACCCCAAAAAGTAGTAATAACTCTTTAGTTTTTTTTAGTTTATTTTTATTTGTTTTGAGAGAAAGAGAGAGCAAGCATGTACACCTACAAGTGAGGCAGGGGTAGAAAGGAAGGGAGAGAGAGAGAGAGAGAGAATCCCAAGCAGGCTCTGTACTGTCAGAGCCGAGGCTGACGTGGGGCCTTATCTCACGGACCATGAGATCATGACTGGAGCAGAAATCAGGAGTTGGACGTTTAACTGACTGACCCATCCAGTCGCCCTTCTTTAGTTTTATATTTCCTCATTTCCAGTTTTTTTGAATCTTGAATCTTGAGTTGTCAGAGTAAGTTAGAAATATATACCAGTTTCATGTTTTAGTAGAATGACTCCTATTTCAAAATACTCTAGCAGTATAGGATATAAATGTCAGACTTTACCCTTAAAGATACTGTACTCTACTAACTTAAAAAAATCATTTTATTGTTTTGGATTTAAATTATCTTTAAGCCCGAAAGATCACATTTGGACTTACTGCTTTGTCTGCCCTCTGGAAAAAAAGTCTTTTCTAGTAACTCATTAAGAAATATTATTGATAGAATTGCAAAATATAAGTAAAGCACATAAGTCAGTGTAAAAAAAAATTCACATTTGTGAAACAGAGTGATTGAATCTTGAAGCAGAATTGCTTCTTGACTAGGAAGGCTGTGAGTAGCAAGAGGTACTACGTGGCCACTAGAGAGGAAGGGATATTTGTGTTTTTGCTTTACTTTATAACGACATCACAGGAATATGCTTTATCAAAGAAAGGTGTAGTCATTTCCTACATATTCACAGACTACTTGATTTGTTTGTGAAGTATCCAGTTTTTATTTATGCTCCTTCCTGTGTGATTCATTACATTACTGTCTCTGAAAAAAAAAAAAAAAAAGGAAAGGTTAGGAGGAAAGAGGAAACATCAAATTAATCAAGTTGGGGTTTTAAAAAACTTCAGCTTAGACTAAATGATAAAGGAAATATAACTAATAGAAACTTATTTCTTATCCAGATTTTATTTGAAAAGGAAATCAAATTAGTAATGTCTTCCTCCATCACTACTGAGCCAACTTTATTTGACAGACAAGAGTGTAGGCATGGCTTTTCTTTGCTACTGTTATCCTGAGACATCTGGAGCCCTCCTTGCCCCCAACAGGCTTTTGGTCATGGCCAGTGACTTCTCTGGGGCCAGGAATCCAGTGCTTCCCAGGGTTGCATTTTCTCAACAAAAATCACATTAAAAAATCTCTTGACTTCTGGTCAGAAGTTGACCCCTGTCTGAAAATGGATAAATTGGACTTCACCATTATAAAAGCTTTTGCTTTTTCAAAAGTTTATTTTAAAAGTTTATTTTTGAGAGAGAGGGAGAGAATGAGAATGAGTGGGGGGGGGCGGACAGAGAGGGAGACAGAGAATTTCAAGTAGTCTGTGTGCTGACAGCCCAACTCCGGGCTCCAACTCATGAACTGCGAGATCGTGACCTGAGCTGAAGTGAAGACTTAGTTGGTTGCCTAACTGACTGAGCCACCCAGGCGCCCCAAAAACTTTTACTTTGTGAAAGACACTGTTAACAGAACAAAAAAACAAGCTGTAGACTTGGAGTAAATGTTTTGCAAATCACATATCCAGTAAATGACTCATATCCAGATTGTATAATGAATTCTCAAAACTCAGTAATAAGAAAAACAACCTAGTTATAAAATGGGGAAAAGATCTGAGCAGATATTTCCCCAAAGAAGGTATACAGGTGGTAAATAAATATGTGAGAAGATGCTCAATGTCATCAGTCATTAGGGAAATGCAAATTGAACCTGAAATGGAATACCATTGTGTGCCTATTGGAATGTCTTAAATTCTCCTCCACTCAAAAAATGAAAAAACAAAAATTGACTATGCCAAGTGTTGTTGAGGATGTATAAAATTATAAACAATTTGGAAAAGTTTGGTAGTTTCATAAAACATTAAATACACACCTACCATATGACACTGTCATTCTTCCCTTCACTGTTTACCCCAAGAAATGAAACTACATGCCCATACATAGGTGTGCACGCAAAGGCTCATGGTCTCCTTTGTAATCGCCTATACTGGAAACAACTCAAATGTACCTAAACTGGTGAACAGATGAGTCAGTTGTGGCGTATCAACACAGTGGAACACTTTAACAATAAAAAGGAATAAACTATTGCTTAAATGCAACCACATGGTGAAGCTCAAAATACTTACACTGGGAGAAAGAAGTGAGGCAATATGGAGTACATGCTGTGTGACTCCATCTCTATGAAATTCTGGAAAATACCAAGTGAGTGATAGTGACAGAAGCAGATGAGTGATTACTTGGGGTGGGGGCGGGATGGTAAGGGCTGTGTGAAGCTACCAAGAGACAGAAGGAAACTTATAGGGGTCATGGAAATATTTCTTATCTTGATTATGGCAGTGATTTCATGGGTGTGGACATACACTTATCAAATTACACACTTTGAATACATGTATAGATTAGTAAAAAAGGAGAAAAAAGCAAGGTCTGGATTATTCTTCCTGAGCATGATTTTTAAAATTTTTTTAAACATTTATTCATTTTTGAGAGATGGAGAGAGACAGCGTGAGTGGAGGAGGGGCAGAGAGAGAGAGAGAGGCAGCATCTGAAGCAGGCTCCAGTCTCTGAGCTGTCAGCACAGAGCCCGACGCAGGGCTTGAATCCACAAACTGCAAGAGCATGACCTGAGCCAAAGTCGGGCACTTAACTGACTGAGCCACCCAGGTGTCCTCCGAGGATGATTTTAACATGGTAAACATGTTTAACAATTGTTAACAATTTAACAGTTTTTACCATGTCTTTTACAATCTTGGAAAAGCAGAAAAAACGAGTCTACAGTAATCTAAAGTATGATTTATGTTCGCTTAAAAAAAGTTTTTAATTTTGATTCCAGTATAGTTTCAGGTGTACAGTATTACGATTCTGTAATTTTACACATTGCTCGGTATCATCATGATGAGTGTCCTCTTATTCCCCTTCACCTATTTCACCCATTCCTCCCTCCCCTCTGTAACCAACCATCTGTTTACCCTCTGTAGTCTGTCTGTGTTTTGGTTTGTCTCTCTTGTTTTCCCTTTGCCCATTTGTTTTGTTTCTTCAATTCCACACTTGAGTGAAATCATATGGTATTTGTCTTTTCTAAGTGATTTATTTTGCTTAGCATTGGAGCTCCATCCATGTTGTTGCAAAGATCCATGTCCCCATTAAAAACCAATTTCTGTGAGTTTAAACTTTGAATTTGTTTTCAGGCAACTACTTTAAGAGTGAGGAAATTAGAAGAAAATATTGAAGCAGAGAGAGCAGCACATTTGGAATCAAAATTTAATTCTGAAATTATTCAGGTAAAGCATAAACAAAATTTTTTTTGTATGGATTTTATTAAGCTGGGAAGAGCGGGCTTCTGTTCAGAGAACTAAGGTGTGTGTTTAGAATGGGTAGCATGTTGTTAAGATGCTCATTCTATTTGTATCAGGATGGAGTTGAGGGTGGTTTTTACTGTAGGAGAGGAGGGTTTGACACTACAGCCCACAGGCCACATCTCACCCCCGGCATGTTCGAGGGAGGTTTTGTCTTGTCTGTGGGGCTTCTGTGCTGCAGTGCCACGGGGTTGGTTGTGGCAGAGACCTTATGACTTGCAAAGTCCAACTTATTTACCACCTGGCCTATTACAGATTTACTGATCAGAGTATTCTTTTTATCAACAGCCATGGGATGAATTTCTTTTTGAAAACATATTTTAAAAAATATGCACCTTCATTTATTGTGTGTATTTCCTGTGCATGTTGCTTATCACTGTATTAAGAGGTGAAGGTGGGGCACCTGGTGGCTCAGTCGGTTGAGAGTATGACTTTGACACTGGTCATGATCTCATGGTTTGAGAATTTGAGCCTGGCGTCAGACTCCCGGCTCTCAGCGCAGAGCTTTGGGTTCTCTGTCTGCCTCTCTCTCTGTCCCTCCCCTAGTCATTCCCAACCCCCACCCCCAAGTAAATAAACATTAAAAAAAGAAAAGGAGCTGAAGGTATAAAGGTGAAGGAACTCCTTTTGGAACTTACATTCTATTACCAGAAATACTGTGTATTTAATCAATCCATCTACATCTATACAGATAAACAGATAGATGTGTGGATAGAAATATGAAATACTAAAATACCTTGGGGCATTTAATAAAGACTAAATGTGAGAGGAGAATTAATTGAAGGCATCCTAAGGGAAGGTGTCCTTGACATCTTAGAACGAGAAGGCATTTCTAAGAGAAGTGAAGGCATTCTAACCAGGGGTTGGCAAACTACTGTACACGGACCAAGTCTGGCCCATAAACCTGTGTTGTGTATAAATCAAGTTTCACATAAAGTTCCAGAAATCTAAGTTCCTTAATTTAATGTTCTTAAAGTTGGCTCAGCACCCGGAGTGGGGCTTGAACTCACAACCCTGAGATCAAGAGTTGCATGCTCTACTGACTGAACCAGGTGCCCCTAAGTTCCTTAATTTAATGTGGATTTTTTTTAAGGCTTAGATTTTTCCCTTACATTAAATTTTAATTAATAAAACTTGCCAAGTTTTACTTTACTATTGAAACAGGTCTTATTATAGGGTGTAACTAAGCTCATGAGAAGTTTATAATAAATTATTATTTTTTACTTTTATCTTTAATGAAATGCCCTTTTTGCCTGCAAAATTCTCAGGCCCATGTATTTGAGTGTTTGTATTTTAAGCAAACTTGTACAAGTTAAAGTTTTTTTTAATGATTAAATCATCCAAGATGGCATCAATAAGAAATAAGGCTAAAGTTTTAAATTATGAAAGAAGTATAATTCAAAATGAAATTTTTCATTGTAGTTATAATTTATACCTGAGGATATATAGTTAATAGCTATAAAAATAAAAATAATTACATTTATATTTTTACTTATATAAATTAATATTTCATATTTGACTTAGTGTTATGACTGAAAAAAACCTAATGTTTCTATTTGAACCATACATCTATAAATATTGACAAGTATTTTCAATGAAGTACATCTAGTAAAACTCAATTTCAGATTAGTTTAAAAGCAAATGAGACTACTAAATAGTTGTAATTAATCACCATTTTATCATAAACTATAGTTTAGTTTGTTTAAATGCTATGTCATAAAAACGAAAAAGTAGAGTCAGAGAGTTGACCCAATTATTAATTTGAAAAATACTTCTCTGTCAGTTGGGTTGATTTATCATTTGTGATTGAGTGTACTTATTTTCTGAAAGGAGATAGCAATGCAGATAGAAGGAAATGTCCAGATGTATTATGTAAGATGCAAGATGTACTTGCAAACATTGAATTTAGATAAAATAGCAAACAAAAATAAAGTTTAGGGGCACCCGGGTGGCTCAGTTACTTAAGTCTCCAGCTTTGGCTCAGGTCATGGTCTTGTGGTTTGTAAGTTCAAGCCCCATGTTTGGCTCTGTGCTGACAGCTCGGAGCCTGGAGCTTCCTTCATTCTGTGTCTCCCTCTCTGACCCTCCGCTGCTCATGCTCTGTCTCTCTCTTTCTCCCTCTCTCTCTCTCTTTCTCAAAAATAAACATTAGAAATTTTTTTTAAAAAAGGAAAAGAAAGTTTAAAAGAACAAATCTGAAAATTTGCCAAGTTGTATCTCCATATCTATTCTATTTCCTTTCGTTAGTTTATGTGGACTTTGCTTTTTTGATAAATGTTAACACTCACAGAGAACCACATAGAGAACCTCCTTTTCTAAAGTTTTTTTTGTTGTGTTTTGTTTTGTTTGAGAGAGAGGGCACAAGTGAGCGAGGGGCAGAGAGAGAGCGAAGCAGGGCTCACCTGATAGCGGGGCTTGAACTCATGAACTGGGAGATCATGAAGGAGTGAAGTCAGATGCTTACCTACTGAGCGACACAGGTGCCCCTTAAAAGTTGTTTCACAGCTTTTTTTTTTATAGCTGCATATTCTTCTTTTATGGAAACATGCGGCTTTGCTTCTCCCTTCTACTATCGGTGTTGATATGGAATCCAGTTTTTAAAGTGTTTTATTGTGTAAAGTTTCAAGTGTATGCAGAAGTAGAATGGTAAAACGAGCTTCCTGTGTAGCCATCACTCAAGATTTTCCTCAGGCCAGTTATGTTTTTTATTGATTGCCCTCATCTACTCCCAACACTATATCATTTTCAGGCACATTCCAGATATCCTATACTTACAAATATTTTAGTCAAATAGTGTTATTTGGTAATAAAAGTTTTACTTGTCTACAGTAAGAAATCTCTAGGAATAAAACTTTCTTTGGATTCTAAAGATATTAATGTAACAATGTTTCTCATAAGAGGGGAAGAATTCTTCCCTTTTATTTTCAAAAAACCACTTATTTTATTGTGTTGTATAAAAAGTTTTGAACGTGGATTATAGGTTGAAATTAGGCACTTTGGTTAGGTGTTTCCATAGCACAGTTAAGTCTTCTTCCACTCTTCCTTCCATTAAACAAGCTCAGAAAGGGAGTACCCTGTCTTTTGTTGATTTTCCTTTTTAAACCAAAACATAAAGGAAGAAGTTCCACTACTGATAAATTACGCTGTTCAATTGGACTGACTTTAGTGTTTCCTTCCTTGCTTTCACAACTTCTCTGTCCTTTGGTAGTTACGGATTCGAGACCTTGAAGGAGCTTTGCAGGTAGAAAAGGCCAGCCAAGCAGAAGCTGTTGCTGACTTGGAAATGATCAAGAATGAATTCAAAGAAGTAGAAAGTGCCTATGAGCGAGAAAAGCATAACGCACAAGAGAGCTTTGCGAAATTAAATTTGTAAGTGTTTAACTGTAAAATTCTTCAAATTAATATAAAGGGTTTATGAAACCACGTAAGTATGAATGTGTAGTATTTTAGATAGAGCTCTCATTGATGCCAGTGCTCGATTGGGGATTTCAAAGACTTAATAAAACAGAACTATACTTCTCTGCTTTTTTGGCTTTTGAAGTATCATGGCTGTTCCAAGTAGTCTCAGAAATGCAGTTTTTACCCTAGAAAGTAAATATGTTAATGTACTTTGTATTTACTGATGTAATACAGTATCTTTAAAGACCTTGGTTTCTAGGCCACCTAAAAAGGTCTATATGGAGATGGATAATGTTTGAGATTTTCTCAAACTACAGAAATAATAGTGGTAGGACTAATACCACTCTTGGTGGCCAGCATGCATTGTGGCTCACTTGAATCTAGCATTGCATGATTTTATTTAATTTATATAACATTCCATGAGGTAGCTTTTCTTTTTATCCCTGTTTTACAGATGTAGAACTTGAGGCTTAATAAGTATGGGAAAACACAACTAGTAAGTAGCAGAGTCAGGATCTTTTTGATTCCTACTGATTTTAACTTTTTTCCATTCAAAAGCCTTTCACCTGGAATGTTCTGTAGGATGCTTTAATAAGTTCATAATTCTTTAATATGTTTTAAAAAATTGGTAGTAGATGTTTTAAACCATTTCTCTCCATAGGGTGAAATGCATACCACCATTGGTATGTGACATAATAGTTTGGTACTGTAAAGTAATGTATTTATTTTTAATATTAGTTTATATATGACAGATCATGATTTTCCACTTGCAGCAACAACATGAAGATTCCTCTTAAAATACTTCATTTAACATAAGTAATGAGTTAAAGAAAGCATTCTTAAATAGTAGTAATTATTACAGGTAGGGCAAAATCATAAAGATGGTACTTGAAAGACTGACTTAAAAGACATGTTGAAAAAATTTAAATTTCTTTAGCTGAGATTACATTTATTAGTAATGCTTATGATATTTTAAACCAGTAATTCTGAACTGAATGTTTTTGCTTCCTCTGGGATAACTTAGATGAGCTTCTGTGAATATTATTCTAAGGACTTATCCTCCTGTATTTCCTTTGAACCATTGCTTGAATCTGCACATTTATATATAAATATATTTGAAGGGCCTTTATATAGAATATAGTGCAGGCTTCTTAACTACTGCTTTGGGATAGTAATTAGAACCTGCAAGTGAAACTGTAACAAGTCAGACTATACTCCCAACAATTAAAGCTTTCAACAATTAAATAATAGGCTTCTTTGGGGGAACTAGTGCGCTTCCAGCCTTGGGAGGTTCAAAACAGAAGGTAGAAGGTTCTTTGTCATGGATATCGAAGAAGAGAATCCTGCAAAAGTTGGACTAGTGGAATTTTAAAGGACCTGCTAACAATGAAGCTCCAATATCTATATTTTTAAAGTAAACTCCACCTGCAGTGTGGAGCTCAAACTCAGGACCCTAAATCAAGAATAGCATGGCCCACCAACTAACTGAGCCAGCCAGGTGCCTCACACTCCAGGATTTTAACCTATGTGCTTTTCTAATCAGACCCCAAGGCAATTTTTTTCCTTAGGGTTTGTTGTGCTATTATTTGTGTTTTGGTGCTTGAAAAATATTGCTCAAATTTTGTATTCCAATAAGCATTAATGAACAATTCTAAATATTAGTTACATATTCCAACTAAGCACCAGCTAACAATTTTCTGTACTTTAACATAATATCCCTTATCTGTTCTTCATCCCTACATAACTGTGCTATAATAATAAACAGTGAACACTGAATACTAATTACAGCCCACTACTCCTTTCTGTGACTCTGTTCCTGGGACTTCTCTTCCCCACCGCATCTTCCTTTTCTTTGTATGTAACATGGCAGCCTCTTCTGTTCCACTGCTCTGTGGTATTGGCGGGAATGATATGACATGAGGAATGATTGGTTAAGCTATTTCATTTTCTATTTGTACTTCTGAATTTTCTTCAGAATCTTCTTTAAAAAATACTTTAAAATGTTCTAGAGTCACGAACTCTCACATATTAATTTTTCAAAGTAGCTCTAAGTTTGGGATCATGTATTCCAAAAGGAAACTTGATAGATTTTAGGTCTTTAAGGTAAATGATACCTTTTATTTACAACTTTGAGAGCAGGGAGTTTGGGGTAGGACATTGTTTTTCCCGTTGGATAGAACTGATTTAACAACTGGTAATAAAGATTTTGTAGAAAAAATGTGTCTGAACTTTGCCAGTGGGGAAGGTTTTTAAGCTTCTTTTTTTTCCTGGGTAGGCATAGGTCAGGAGAAAGGTGTGTGTGTATTTCAGATTTATGATTTTGGTCAAGTGTTTCATAACTGTGAACATTCCTGCATGAAATTATCTTAGATGGAATATATATGTGTTTATGTATAATTTACATATATATTTTAAAGTAACAGGCTACTTAAAAATATATTATGTATATAATTTTAGATAGAATATATCCCTATTCTGTATTTCTTTAATCAAATTTTCTTAGCTATAAATTTCTTTTGCACCTAAAAGTTGTAGTATGAAAGTAAAGCTTTTTAATAATCTTTTCATTTTAGAATCTTTTGTATGCCAGGTGTTTATTAGCAGTGGTAACTGATTGTCCAGCAGTGATAGGGGGAAGGAGATCATGGTAATTTTACATCTAGTTTAAAATTAAATTAAAAATTTAATGTTTATTTATTTTAGGCTGAGAGAGATAGGGAGAGAGAGAGGGAGAGGCAGGGGCAGAAACAGAGGGAAAGAGAGGATCTGAAGCAGACTCTATACTGACAGCACACAGTGCAAATCGAGGCTCAGACTCATGAACCATGAGATCAGACCCGAGCTGAAGTTGGATGCTTAACTGACAGAGCCACCCAGGTGCCCCTAAAATTAAAATTCAAACAACACTGTTCAGGAAGAAATGGACAAATTCCTAGAAATATATAAACTACCAAAACTGAAACAGGAAGAAATAGAAAATTTGAAAACCAGTAAAGAAGTTTAATTAGTAATAAAAAATCTCCCAAAAAACAAGAATCCAGGGCTAGATGGCTTTCCAGGGGGAATTCTACCAAACATATAAAGAAGAATTAACACCTATTCTTTTGAAGCTCTTCCAAAAAATAGAAATGGAAGGGAAACTTCCAAACTCATTCTGCGAGGCCAGCATTACCTTGATTCCAAAAAGGAAAACTATAGACCAGTTTCTCTGATGAACAGGGATGCAAAAATTCTCAACAAGATACTAGCCAACCAGATCCAACAATACATTAAAAGAATTATTCACCACAATCAAGTGGGATTTATACCTTGGATGCAGGGCTGATTCAATATCTGCAAATCAAGCAGTGTGATACATCACATTAATGAAAAAAAGGACAAGAACCACATGATCCTGTCAATAAATGCTGAGAAAGCATTTGCCAAAATACAACATCCTTTCTTGATAAAAACTTCAAGAAAGTAGGGATAGAAGGATCATACCTCAAGATCATAAAAGCCATATACGAAAGACCCAAAGCTAATATCATCCCCAGTGGGGAAAAACTGAGAGCTTTCCTCCTAAGGTCAGGAATGTGACAGGGATGTCCACTCTTGCCACTGTTATTCAACATAGTATTGGAAGTCCTAGCCTCAGCAATCAGACAACACAAAGAAATTAAAGGTATCCAAATCGCCAAGGAGGAGGTCAAACTTGTCTTCGCAGATGACATGATACTGTATATGGAAGACTCACAAGATTCCACCAAAAACCTGCTAGAACTGGTCCATGAACTCAGCAGAGTTGCAGGATATGAAATCAATGCACAGAAATTGGTTGCATTTCTATACACCAATAGTGAAGCAGCAGAAAGAGAAATCAAGGAATCGATCCCATTTACAATTGCACCAAAACCCATAAAATACCTAGGAATAAACCTAACTAAAAAGGTGAAAAATCTATACACTGAAAACTATAGAAAGCTTATGAGAGAAATTGAAGAAGACACACAAAAAATGAAAAAACATTCCATGCTCATGGATTGGAAGAACAAGTCTTGTTAAAATGTCGATATTACCCAAAGCAATTTACATATTCAGTGCAATCCCATCAAAATAACACCAGCATTCTTCACAGAGCTAGAACAAACAATCCTAAAATTTGTATGGAATAGAAAACGCCCCGAATAGCCAAAGCAATCCTGAAAAAATAATCCAAAGCTGGAGACATCACAATTCCAGACTTCAAGATGGATTACAAAGCTGTAATCAAGACAGTATGGTATTGGCACAAAAACAGACACACAGATCAATGGAACAGAATAGAGAACCCAGAAATGGATCCTCAAACATATGGCCAAGTAATCTTTGACAAAGCAGGAAAGAATATCCAATGGAAAAAAGACAGTCTCTTGAGCAAATAGTGCTGGGAAAACTGGACAGTGACATGAAAGACCTAAATGTAAGACAGCAGGCCATCAAAACCCTAAAGGGGAAAGCAGGCAAAAGCCTCTTTGACCTTGGCTGCAGCAACTTCTTACTCAACATGTTTCTGAAGGCAAGGGAAACAAAGGCAAAAATGAACTATTGGGACCTCATCAAGATAAAAAGCTTCTGCATGACAAAGGAAACAAAACTAAGCAAAACTAAGAGGCAACCTAAGGAATGGGAGAAGGTATTTGCAAATGACATATCAGATACAGGGTTAGTATCCAAAATCTATAGAGAACTTATCAAACTCAACACCCCAAAAACAAATAATCCAGTGAAGAAATGGGCAAAAGATATGAATAGACGCTTTTCCAAAGACATCCAGATGGCTAACAGACACATGAAAAAATGCTCAACAGCACTCATCATCAGGGAAATACAAGTCAAAACCACAAAGAGATACCACCTCACACCAGTCAAAATGGCTAAAATTAACAACTCAGACAAAGACAGATGTTGGTGAGGATGTGGAGAAAGAGGAACCCTTTTGGACTGCTGGAGGGAATGCAAACTGCTGCAGCCAGTCTGAAAAACAGTGAAGCTTCCTCAAAAAGTTAAAAATAGAACTACCCTTAGACTCAGCAATTGCACTGCTAGGTATTTATCCAAAGGATACAGGAGTGCTATTTCCGAGGGCACATATACCCCAATGTTTATAGCAGTGCTATCGATAGTAGCCAAAGTATGGAAAGAGCCCAAATGTCCATTGACAGATGAATGGATAATGAACATGTGGTGTATACATACAATGGAGGATTACTCAGAAATCAAACATAATGAAATCTTGCCATTTGCAACAATGTGGATGAGATGAAAGGATATTATGCTAAGTGAAATTAGCCAGAGAAAGACAAATATCATATGACTTCATTCATACGTGGAATTTAAGATACAAAATGGATGAACATAAGGGAAGTGAAGCAACAATATGTAAAAACAGGGAGGGGGACAAAACATAAGAGACTCTTAAATATAGAGAACAAACTGAGAGTTGCTAGAGGAGTTGTGGGTGGAGGGATGGGGAAGGGGCAGGGAGGACACTTGCTGGGATGAGCACTGGGTGTTATATGTAGGGGATGAATCACTGGGCTCTACTCTTGAAATCATTATTGCACTGTATGCTAACTAACTTGGATGTAAATTTAAAAAAATTAACAAAAAAAACCTGTTCAAAGATATGATACTAGATGTACTTAATCTCAGTTTATCTATTTCATTGCCCTCAATAATTAGGAACTTCTTTATTTTTCTAAATGTAACACCCAAAAGTATAAAAATAACAAAAATATTAAAATTTATTAGCAGTGTTATTATTTACAATGTAGATAAAAGTCCAAAGATGATTATTTGTTAAAACAGCCTGTGGTAAAGTTCTTAGCTGAGCTCTTTTATTTATTTCTTTTAGATTTTAAAAAATGTTTATTTATTTTGAGAGAGAGAGTAGGAACAGCAAGGAACAGAGAGAGGGAGAGAGAAAATCCCCACCAGGCTCTGGGCTATCAGCATAGAGGCTGAGGTGAGGCTTGATCTCATAAACTGTGAGATCATGACCTGAGTCAAAAAAAGAGTCAGAAGCCTAACTGAGTGAGCCACCCCAGCACCCCTTAGATGAGCTCTTTAAAAAAAAAAATAGACTGGGAATATTAGGAAAGAAGGCATCTTAACTACAAATTTCCTACCTCTCCCTTTTCTTTCTTGCTTAAATCCTCCACCTGCCAAGTCCTAGTCCTTCTTTGAAATTCAAAGAGATGGGGCTCCCTTCATTCCAACCCCCGCGTCCCCCCTCCCCCTTAACTCTTTGCCCGTGGTGGGGTTTTTCAGGAAGTGCAGGAACTGACGACTTCTTGGCTTGTGCATTACATGGCTGACAGTAGGAGTGCCCCCCATTTCAGTGGACTTAGTTTGAGCTTGAACTCAGCCCCAAATGACAGAAGCTCTTAATTTTATATTTGCTGAGTAACAATAACTTTTAATTAAAATTGTGACTTTATCATCAAATTAGCTGGTACCTAGTCTGAAAAGTAAAACAGTACTGCAAGGTCAGCAGTTCCATGCCCCTTGCTCTCTACTACCAGTTTCTAGTCCTTTGAAGCAACTTTTATTTCTTATTGCTGTTTCTTCTGATATAACTTCATATTTCTGAATAACATGCATATCCGGTCATGTTTTCAATTCCACCTTTACACATTATCTGTCGGCCCCCACTTATCTCCATTGTACCCTTCTCCCACACAGCACACTTATTCCTTCCCTCCTTTCATCCTTTCTGTGGGCTTATATTTTGGGGTATTTTTTTCTGTAACTTTTTTTTATAACTCATCTTTATTTCTCTTCATAGCACATTTTATTATATTCTTTATTGTTTATGGTCTTTCCTCTTAATGGGGACAGGAACTTTGTTTTGTTCATTGCTATCTACCAGTGCTTAGAATAGTGCCTGGCACTTAAGAGCTGCTAAGTAAAGATTTGCTCAATTATCAAATGAAGGAATAATTAGTAATTGCCTCATTATAAATTGGATTAGTTTATATGCACCAATTACTGAACTACTCTTAAATTACTCTCTAACAGGACTGAAAATCTCTCATTATGGTCCTATATCTCAGCAATTCTCTTGTTTTAAGTTTCTTGTAGGAGACATCCATCTTGGGCTCTTCTCTCCACTTTCTCCATTCTGAACAAATTGTTTTTTAGGCTCCCTGTCACTGTTATTCCATTCTCCAGAATAGATAACATACTAGGTCACATACTAGGCCTCAGCAAGTACAAAAAGATTGAAATCATACCATTGCATATTTTCTAACCACAACTCTATGAAACTTGAAGTCAACCACAAAAAAAATTCTGGAAAGACCACAAATACATGGAAGTCAAACAACATCCAACTAAAGGGGGAATAGGTCAACCAGGAATTTAAAGAAGATTAAGAAAATACATGGAAACAAATGTAAATGAAAACAAAATGGTCCAAAATCTTTGGGATGCAACAGAAGTGGTCCTAACAGGGAAGTATATCGCAATACAGGTCTGCCTCAAAAAGCCAGAAAAATCTCAGATAAACAACCTAACCTTACACCTAAAGGGCTGGAAAAAGAACAACAAATGAAGCCTAAGGCTAGCAGCAGAAGGGAAATAATTAAGATGGAGCAGACAGAAATGATATAGAAATGAAAAGAAAAACCCCAGTAGAACAGATCGATGAAGCCAGGAGCTGGATCTTTGAAAAAAATTAATACAATTGATAACCCCTGGACAAACTTATCAAAAAGAAAAGAGAAAGGACCCAAATAAATAAATCACAAATGAGAAAAAAGAAATAACAGCACCACAGAAATACAAACAATTATGAAAGAATATTATGGAAAATTTTATGCCAACAAATTGGACAATTTTGAAGAAATAAATAAGTTTCTAGAAACATACAAACCACCAAAACTGAAACAGGAAGAAATAGAAAAGTTGAACAGACTGATAATGAGCAAAAAAATTGAATCAGTAATCAAAAATCTTCTAATAAGCAAAAGTCCAGGGCCATAAGGCTCCACAGAGGAATTCTGCCAAACATTTATTTATTTATTCATTTATTCATTCATTCATTCATTCATTTATTTTTAAGAGTTTATTTTGACAGAGAGAGAGAGGGAAAGAGAGGTTGGAGGAAGGGCAGAGAGAGCGAATCCCAAGCAGTCTCCTTACTGTCAGTGTGGAGCCTGACATGGGGCTTGATCTCATGAACCATGAGATCATGACCTGAGGCAAAGTCAGGAGTTAGTTTTGCAGCCATCTGAGCCATGCAGGTGCCTGTCTATCAAACATTCTTTATTTATTTAATAAGTTTATCTGTTTTGAGAGAGAGAGAGAGAGAGAGAGAGAGAGAGAGAGAGAGAGAGGAGACCACATGCACAAGCAGGGGAGGGGCAGAGAGAGAAGGAGAGACAGAATCCCAAGAGGCTGTGTGTACCAACAGTGCACAACCTGACACAGGCCTCAGGCTCACACTGAGAGATCATGACGTGAGCCGAGAGCAAGAGTTGGATGCTTAACTGACTGCGCCACACAGGTGCCCCTTTACCAAACATTTAAAGAAGACAATATTTATTCTTCTCAAACTATTCCAAAAACTAAAAATTGAAGGAAAGCTTCCAAACTCATTCTATGAGGTCAGCATTACTCTGATTCCAAAATCAGACAAATACTCTACTAAAAAAAGAGAACTGTAGGCCAATATCAGTGATGAATATGGGCATAAAGATTCTCAACAAAATACTAGCGAATTGAATCAAACAGTACCTTAAAAATCATTTGCCACAATCAAGTGGGATTTATTCCTGGGCTGCAGGGATGGTTCAATATTTGCAAATCAATCATCATGATATACCACATTAATAAAAGAGAAGAGTGAGAGAGCGTGAGTGGGAGAGGGGCAGAGAGAGAGGGAGACAGAATTCAAAGCAGGCTCTAGGCTCTGAGCTGTCAACAGCACCTGAGCCGAAATTGGACGCTTATCTAACTGAGCTGCCCAGGCGCCCCAACCCTCAAAAAGCAGGTTTTGAGGGAATATACCTCAACATAATAAAGGCCATATGTGGAATACCCACAGTTAATATCATTCTCAATGGGGAAAAAACAGAGAGCTTTCCCTCTATGGTTAAGAACGAGATAGGGATGCCCACTTTCACCAGTTATTTAACATAGTACTGGAAGCCCTGGCCTCAGCAATCAGAAAACAAAAAAGAAATAAAAGTCATCCAAATGGGCAAGGAAAAAGTTAAACTTGCACTGTTTTCAGACAACATAACACTCTAGGTAGAAAACCAAAAGACTCCACCAAAAAATTGCTAGAACTGATCCACAAATTAAGTAAAGTTGCAGGATACAGTATCAACAACACATAGATATCTGTTGCATTTCTATACTTCAATAATGGAATAGCAGAAAGAGAAATAGAGAAATTGATTCCATTTACAATTGCACCAAAAACTGTAAGATACTTAGGATTAAACCTAACTGAAGAGATAAAAGATTTATGCTCTAAAACCTATAAAGCACTGATGAAAGAAATTGAAGATAACACAAAGAAATGGAAAAACATTCCATGTTCATGGATTGGAAGAACCAATATTGTTACAATGTCTATACTACTCAAAGCAATCTATACATTTAATGCAATCCCTATAAAAATACCACTAGCACTTATCACAGAGCTAGAATAAACAATCCTAAAATTTGGATATAACTACACAGATTGAATAGCCAAACAGCCTTTAAAAAGAAAAGCAAAGCTGGAAGCATCAATTTCAGACTGCAAATTATATTACAAAGCTATAGCAATCAAGACAGTATAAATACTGGTACAAAAACAGACACATATATCAATGGAACAGAATAGAAAATCCAGAAATGGAACCACAACTGTATGGCCAACTAATCTTCAACAAAGCAGGAAAGAATATCCAATGGAAAAAAAGACAGTCTCTTTGACAAATGGTGTTGGGTAAAGTGGACAGCAACTTGCAAAAGAATGAAACTGGACCACTTTCTCACACCATACACAAAAATCAATACAAAATGTATAAAAGACCTAAACGTGAGACAGGAAATGATCAAAATCCTAGGGGAGAACACAGGCAGTAACTACTCTGACATCATCTCTAGCAACTTCTTACTAGATAGGTCTTCTGAGGCAAGGGAAACAAAGGCAAAAATAAACCATTGGGACTTCACCAAGGTAAATATGTTCTACAAAGTGAAGGAAACAATCAACAAAACTACAAGGCAACGTTTGTAAGGGGAGAAGATATTTGTAAATGACTTATCTGTTAAAGTGTTAGTATCAAAGTCTATGAAGAACATATCAGATTCAACACTCAACAGATTATCCCATTAAAAATGGGCAGAAGACATGAGTGGATATTTTTCCAAAGAAAACATCCAAATGGCCAACAGATACATGAAAAGATGCTCAACATCACTCATCATCAGGAAAATACAAATTAGAACCATGATGAGGTATACCACCTCACACCTGTTAGAATGGCTAAAGTTAGCAACACACGAAGCAATAGGTGTTGGCAAGGATGCTGAGAAAGGGGAGCCCTCTTGCACTTTTGTTGGGAATGTAAACTGGTGCAGCCATTCTGCAAAATGGTATGGAGGTTCCTCAGAAAGTTAGAAGTAGAATTACCTTACAATCCAGCAATTGCACTACTAGGTGTTTACTCAAAGTATACAAAAACCCAGATTTGAAGGGTTACTTGCACCACAATGTTTACAGCAGCACTAACAACAGTAGCCAAATTATGGAAAGAACACAAATGTCCATTGACTGATGAATGGATAAAGAAGAGGTGCTATATGTGTATATATTTATACACACAAACACACACACAGTGGGATATTACTCAGCCATCAAAAAGAATGAAATCTTGCCATTTACAGTGATGTGGATGGAGCTAGAGAGTACTATGCTAAGCGAAGTAAGTCAGAGAAAAACAAATCCCATATCATTTCACTCATATGTGGGATTTAAGAAACAAAACAGATGAACATAGGGGAAAAAATGAGAGAGGCAAACCAAGAAACAGACTTGCAACTATAGAGAACAAACGGAGGGTTGCTGGAGGGAGGTGGGTGGGAGATGGGCTAAATGGGTGATGGGTATTAAGGAGGGCATTTGTGATGAGCACCAGGTGTCGTAGGTAAGTGATAAATCACTATATTGTACACCTGAAACTAACATTACACTGTATATAACTAATGGGAAAAAGAAACTTAAAAAAGAAAGAAAAGCAAAGAATTTTATGATTTTTCATTGTGAATATGAATGATTTTTGATAATTCTTTCTTTTGGATCTTCTATGCCATCAAACTAAATTCCACTTGCATGGACATTCATGAATAAAACATTTGTTCCATTTCTAATGTTGTATTTTAATCTGAAAATTGTTTGATAGAATTGTTTTTTGTCTTGTGGCAGTTTCTGAGCTAACTGAACTGTTGCATGTGGGTTTTGTTCATCAAAGATACTGGTGAGACCAAATCAACACTAACCAAATCGATTTTGCTTATAACCTTGGGCATAGTAAAATACATACTAACAAAGGGGTGAGGTATTATTCCTTTAAAGTCTTTCATTTAAGCATGTGCAACCCTTTCTGTTCAGAAAAAGGAGAGGTGGTCTTTAAAAGCCTTTGGCACAAACACATGATAGATAATACATCTGCCAGTCATGTGAAAGCTATGTAATAGGACTTGATAAAACCGTATTTGAAAAGTCTGCTCTGACCCTTTAACTTTTCAGATTAGAAAGAGAGTATTTCTCCAAAACCAAGAAACTAAATGAAGAGATCGAGGAACAGAAGAAAGTAATTATAGACCTTTCAAAGAGACTCCAGTATAATGAAAAAAGTTGCAGCGAATTACAGGAAGAACTTGTAATGGTAAGGATAAAGACTAAAGCCCTATGGCAATTACTTTATTGGGTCAAATCTGATGTTTAACAGGTTTTTTTCCCCTAACTACATGCCATGTGATAATAGTATGAAAGTAATTTCAGTGATATTGATATAAGATTTTGAAACCAGAGATGCTGATTACATCAAATATATATGTAAGAATCATTTCTTCTTCAGAAAAATTGGGAAAACTAGTTGAACTAGTGAAAACTGAATTATAGAATATTTGAGAATTTATTCAGAGGTTTACCTTTTTCTTGCTTTTTTTTTTTTGGTGAATAGAACAATGATACTTAGGTGAGGGGGGGGGTGTCAAGGTTTATAATCAATAAATCTAATGATTTCAAAGACCTCCTTTTGTGGTCATTTTGTACCTGATCATTTTGTTTTCATTCCCCAGTAATCCAGCTTTCACACCATCACCACATTTGTCTTCCTAAGATATTGATCTGATCTTGTCACCCTCACTTTATGAAAAAACCATCAATGTCTCCTTGTTGTTTTCAGAATGAAGTTCAGCTTCTTGTCCTACAGTCTGAGGCCCCTTTCTTTGTGCCTCCATGTTACCTCTTCCAGCTTCTTTGTTTCCGTGGCCTTCTTACCTTGCTACAGCCACATTTCACATTAGAGTACACTTGGCTTCCTAAACACATTCTATATTTTTTGTATCTTCCTGCTTTCATTAAGACTGTTAATTTTCCTGGACCCACGTTGGCTGAACTGCTCCTTTTTTATTTTTTTCCTTTGGTAAACTCCTATGTATCCTGTAATGCCCTATTCTAATATCTTGCAATCCGTGATGCCTTCCATAATTCCATCCTTCCCCACTTTCCCATCCTCCTAGTCGGAACTTTTCCTTTTCCCAACTTTGTGTTTCTTTAGTACTTAGTTTAGCACCTTCACCACAGTTTAGCATAACACTCCCCCAAATCTGATGTGTATTATCTCTCCCAAGAGGTTGTGAATGCATTAAGTTAATTCATTTTCCATGCCAAGATTCCACCACAGTGCGTGCTTCCCTAAACATTTATTGGATGCATTTATTTGGTTGATGCAGCACACCACTATTCTGCTGTTTGCTGAGAACCTCGAGAAGGAGGACATAAAGTCTAGAGTAGTACCCTGTTTCTTCTTTGTCTTCTCCTCACATGTATACCTTCTGTAGATACTGCCTACTTCACTTTGAACTCTTAGTGTTTTTTTTTTTTCCTTGTCAAAAAAGGTGGAGACTCTGGGTTATATTAAGAAGTCGTGGGCAGGGGCGCCTGAGTGGCTCAGTTGGTTAAGCGTCCAACTTCAGTTCAGGTCATGATCTCACGGTTTGTGGGTTCGAGCCCCACATCAGGCTCTGTGCT
The DNA here is from genome assembly GCF_006229205.1 of Suricata suricatta. Classification (NCBI taxonomy): domain Eukaryota; kingdom Metazoa; phylum Chordata; class Mammalia; order Carnivora; family Herpestidae; genus Suricata; species Suricata suricatta. The sequence goes on along the minus strand of NC_043712.1, from coordinate 51,799,893 downwards.
GACAATTCAGAGCCTGGAGCCTGCTTTGCCTTCTATGTCTTTCTATCTCTCTACCCCTTTCCTGCTCACACTGTGCCTCTCTCTGTCTCTCAAAAATAAATAAATGTTAAAAAAAAATTAAAAAACGAAGTAGTGGCCAAATCAGTGCTGCTCAGATAGAAAGGTAGTGGTGAGATAAAATTTACACTCTATCACTTTCAAATGATCTAATGTATGCACAGTCTTCATTCAACCCAGGATATTCAATGTGTCCTGATTCAGGTACTGATATATTTTTTGCTGTTTGGTTAAATTAGTAGTTTGGGTACTTTGGATGTGGAGTTTTAGATAAGTTCAGAGCTCTCCGTGGAGCATACTTTATTACCTGTTCACTCTCATGTGCTTCCCTAAATTCATAGGCTATCCTACCTCTTAATTCCTGCTTCAGGAAGTGAATCAGTGGTGGAGAAAAACGTGTGAGAGCCATCAAGCTTAGTCATGGATTGATTTTCTTGCTCATGGACTCTGTTTTCAAGAGTTTGGAAAGTTAGCCAGTTATGACTAAGAATGTGACAGGGAAGATAGTCATGTGCATAGGTGCATGAATTCTCGTAATTTGGCCTTCCAGCACTCCAGTGACCAGGTACCAAATAAAAGAAGCCTGGATTTATTCACCATAGAGGATACTAGTGCTTTGTGATTAAAAAGTTTTACTTGGGGTGCGCCTGGGTGGCTCAGTGGGTTAAGTGTTTGACTTTGGTTCAGGTCATGATCTCATAGTTCGTGGGTTTGAGCACTGCATCTGGCTCTGTGCTGACAGCTAAGAAGAGCGTGGAGCCTGCTTTGGATTCTGTGTTTTCCTCTCTCTCTCTCTGACTCTTCCTTGCTCATGCTCATGCTTATGCTCTGTCTCTCTCAAAAATAAATAAACATAAAAAAAATATTACAATAATTTTTTTACTTGGTGCTAACAGGTTTTTATTTTTTAGCTTTACAGTGTGGTACATGATCTGAAATAAGGCAAGTTGTAGCCTTGTTTGGGTCTCATCCTGTAAAGCACTATTGTTCAGATCACAGCTTGGAAGATTGCAGGCTAATTGTTTCTTCAAAGCTTAATGGATTACTAAATGTTGCTCTGTGAATAGTAGTTCCTTGCTGCAGAACTAATGGGATGTTCAGAAAACTTATTCAGCGTGCCCCAAGTGATTTTCAGTTTATATGGTTCAACCTATTTGTATTTTCCTCCCTATTTTTCATCTCTCATAAATCCAGAGCTTTATGTCTTATTTTTCTTCCATCTTTCTGTTTCTTTTGCTCTTCTTTTTTCTTTCCTTTCCCTGTCATGAGCTTTCCAACTCGTTCTGTTTTCTGATTAGAACTATTGTTCTCTATCTCTTTATCTGGCCATAATATGAAATTCAAGAATTATTTAATGAAAATTAATTTAATGAAAATACTGTTCCTTTACATAGTAAGTACAGTGCTTTTATTTTTATAAAAAATTCATCTATCATGTTTCTTAAATATATTTTTCTTGCACATATTTCTTTGTCTTATTTTCTAATAGATTAGTGGCCTTTGGGGTGGGGGCAGAAGTTAAAAAATTTTTTCTCTTGGGGGCACCTCAAGATCTCACAGTCATGGGATCAAGCCCCACTTTGGGCTCTGTGCTGTCAGTATGAAATTTGCTTGGGTTTCTCTCTACTTCTGTCTTTGCCCCTTCCCCACTCATGTGTGCATGCATTCTCTCTCTTTCTTTAAGTAAATAAATAAAGATTAAAAATTTTTTTCTAAAAAGATATCTGCCAAATTAAAAATTTTAAACCATAAAAAATAGAATGTTTTTAGTTTTGCATCTTCAGAGCTGGCTATTATTATTTTTGCTTTGAACTCATAATTAGTTTTGACTGAGGAGAAAATGACTTAAGAGGAATAATTTACCTTTTGCTCTTGGAAATGAAACTTTATTTTATTTATTAATTTATTTAAAATGTTTGTTTATTTTTGAGAGAGAGACAGAGTGCAAGCAGTGGAGGTGGTGGAGAGAGAGAGAGGGAGACACAGCATCTGAAGCAGGCTCCAGGCTCTGAGCTGTCAGCACACAGACAGCCGGCAGGGGGATTGAACCCGTGAACTGTGAAATCATGACCTGAGCCAATGTCAAGATGCTTAACTGACTGAGCCACGCAGGTGCCCCCACACTTATGTTTCTTTTGAACGTAATATTTTCAGTATTTTCTAGAATATAGGTGAGAGGTAATTTTTCTCTTCCTTTGAGGTAACAGCTTATTTTCTGGTTTAGGTCATGTTCCTGGTCATTATTCAAGTCTTCATCTTTATCTTCTCTGTTGCATTGCAAGAGAAAATTAAAGCCACTTTCCTCTCTAGGTATACTATTTAGATCAAGGTGTTATTAATGATATGCAGAGACTTCAGGAAGTTTTGAGGCTTAAAAATAATAGTTGTATAACTTAGCTTTTTATTTATTTTTATTTTTTAATTTTTAATGTTTTTTATTTATTTTTGAGAGACAGAGAGAGACAGCGCGAGGAGGGAAGGGTCAGAGAGAGAGGGAGACACTGTATCCGAAGCAGGCTCCAGGCTCTGAGCTAGCTGTCAGCACAGAGCCTGACACGGGACTTGAACCCACAAACTGTGAGATCATGACCTGAGTGAAACCGACTAAGCCACCCAGGTGCCCCTAACTGAGCTTTTTAGAGTTGGAGGGAGTCTTAGAGATTGCCTAAGTCAGGATACAGAAAATGTTAATAATCCAGTTGGAAAGTGATAGCTCCACTGTGTCAGGAAATACAGAATATCATTCTAGAAAAGCCCAAACGGGGTATGTTGAATCTTTTGTTGGCATTTAAGAAATATAAACCCAAATGACTTTAATTGTACTTTTATATTAATGAAATTCCTATTCAGTGTGTGGATTTGAAAGGCACAATTGATAAATGAATCATATATTATTATTATATTTAATGCCATAGAATTAATAGAATTTCAACATAAGACATCTACAGATTTAACCAAATTAGTTTCATGTTCTGTGTTACACACTATTGAATTTGACTTTGAAAAGTTTTGATTAAAATTGAACTATTAATTTCACAATCTATGAATTTAATAATGATTTAATCAACTACTAAATAAAACTGACTTTCTAATTTAAGTTGCTTAGTGATTATGCTCATTAAAGTCCATCAGAGGCTCAACATATCCAGTTGGGTCTTTTAGTCATTATGGTGAGTTTTTATATTTGCCTCTCTTGAAGCAGGGGAGCTATCATTTAAAAATTGGTATTATTAGGATTTGCTTTGTGCTTTCTACAATGAAATTTTTTTAAGTCCATCATTTCTTGAGATTTGTTTTTCTGCCACTCAGTAATATTTAGTTACAGCTCTAGGAGATACCATATATTGAAAAGGGAATTCTAGTTCTCATGAGGTTTAGTTCAAAGAATATTTTATTCTCTAAAGAACTTGTGATTGAAAATGGTCAAGTGTATGTTTTTTTCCCTATACTTTGGGGGTTTAAGTGATTATATAATATAATGATTGCTGGCATTGGCTCAGATTTTGAAAAGTGCTTTGATTGCTATGCTTTGTGGTAAAGTTAGTGTTTCTTGATAATATTTTTGTTTCATATGGTCTGTTAGGTTTGCTTTAGAATGACATGTCCCTGATTTTGCAGGTGTTAAAAACTAACAGGCTAGTAAACATTCTATTCTAATTTTTTACGAAAGAATTATTGATTCTTCAAGAGTAGGGGTAGTATTTGTATATGAACCTTGATTTTGCTTATATGAAAATCATTTTCTGTCTTTCTTCGTGGCCCTTAAAAATTTAATAGTATTAAATAGCACCAACCGAGTATGTATGTTTGTATCTGTGTATTTAAATGTCATTATATGGCTGACTTTCTAAATTTATAATATGAGCATAAAGCTTTTTTAGTAAGCTTTTTGAAAGTGATTCTTTTTGCTTTTATTTTGAAATTTATTCTTACATAAATTACTAAGTTTTGATAATTCACGTTTCATCTTTGACCTGGGAAAAAATAAGATGTCATTTTGTGTGTGTGTGTGTGTGTGTGTGTGTGTGTGTGTGTGTGTGTGTGTGTAAGGGAGAGAGAGAGAGAGAAAGAGAGGGATGAGAGAGAGATTTCTTTATGTCAAGGCCTACATTCAGATCATAAGGTAGTACCTATAGAAAGATAAACTGGGGCGCCTGGGTGGCTCAGTTGGTTAAGCCTCTGACTTCGGCTCAGGTCAGATCTCACATTCGTGGGTTCGAGACTTGTGTTGGGCTCTGTGCTGACAGCTAGCTCAGAGTCTGGAGCCTGCTTCCGGTTCTGTGTCTCCTTTTCTCTCGGCCCTTCCCCCTCTCATGCTCTGTCTCTCTCTGTATCAAAAATAAATAAAACATTAAAAAAATAATTAAAAAAAGAAAGATAAACTAATTAGAAATCTACATAGGGAGGGTAATATTTCATCTTATGATACTAACAATTGGGAACATAGAATATTTACATTCATGGCAGCAGCGTAGGCAAGAAAAGTAAGAAATATTAGTTATCATTAATATGATCGAGGGAGGGGTGCCTAGGTGGCTTAGTCAGTTATGCCTCCGACTTGTGATTACAGCTCCCGTCATGATCTCACAGTGGTCAGATCAAGCCCCAGTTGTTGGGCTCTGCGCTGATTTTGGAGCCTGTCTGAGGTTGTCTCTCTCTTTGCCCCTCTCTCCTGTTTGCACGCATGCTTGCTCTCTCTCTCCCCCAAAAAATTATGATTGAGGGAAAGCCGCAGATGGTGATGATCATGAAAGCTGACTGGATCATGTTCAGTTCAGCTGAGCAAACTCTACTTGTGTCCTACAAACACTTTGGGATGTAATGATTCTTAGAAGGAAGATATGCTGAAAAGGTGAGAGAAAGTATGTGATGTTGATTATAGGTTCTGATGTTTTTCTGTTTTTAGTTAGAATTCCTTCATAATGGCATAAAATATATTTGAATAAAACATTTTTAAAAATTAAAGAAAATAAGAGTGCCTGGTCACTCAGTCTGTTGGGCATTCGACTCTTGATTTCAGCTCAGGTCATGATCTCAAGTTTGTGAGTTCAAGCCCCGCATCAGGCTCTGCACTGGCAATGTGGAGCCTGCTTGGGATTCTCTCTCCCTGTCTCTCTGCTCCTCTCTGCTCACATGTATGCTTTCTCTCTCAAAATAAATGAATAAGCATTAAAGAAAATTCAGAAATTATAAGGATTATGTATCACTGCTACAAGAGCTCAACCTATGTTTACAGTACAATTTCATTTAAAAAGCTTCATAATTAAATAAAGGTATTTATTCTTTTTTTTTTGCTATTTTTAACCTTATTAACAGTGTCCCTTATTTAATTTTACTATTATTTATGGCTTGAGTCAACTTTCTCCACTACAGATCAGGAGGACCCATTTATCATTTCCTAGGTATGAATATTTGCATATGCCTTTTATATGTTTCTTCAAGAGATTGCATTAGAAATTTTTATTCATATGCGTATCCATTTGTGATATTCATCGTGGTTAGTAAAAAGTGAAGGATGTGTCTTTGTAGGCTAGAGAAAGATAAGATGATTATGGAAGAAACAAAGAGAATGACATGTTAGATTAAGCCAGCAATCCATTCGTTTTAGCAGTGTGTGAGATATTGTAGACCAGGGTGGAAATATAACTTAGGTCTTTGTCATCTCATTGTGCTTTCTGGGGAAAGGTATTTCATAACCAACCTTGACTCTGTAATGATACATTAAGGTCTGCCATATTGCTTATATCAAACAAATTTTTGATTGATCAAAGAGCCATAAAAAAAGATGGAAAAAAAAACACTGGAAGAAAAAGGGAATTAGGTATTTTATAATCTTGGATTAAAGAAGGTCTGACACAAAATCTAGAAGTCCCAAAGCAAATTAATTGATAAATTTGATCACTTAAAAATATAATTTTGTATCTATGAACATGATTAGAAGGTGAGTGACAAATTGGCAATAATGATTTGCAACATGTATGACAAAGGGATCCTTTCTGTAATTTAGAAAGGACTATTATAAATCACTACGGTCAATATAGACAACGTGATGTAAAAATGGGCACATGATGTGGAAAGGAATTCATAAGAAAAGAGGTACAGGTGGCTCGTAAACATATGAAAAGATCCTTAATCTTATTTAAAAATGAAAGAAGTGCACATTAAAATAAGTTGATAATGCCTACCATTGGGAAGATATTGAGAAACAGGCATTTATACTGGACATGGTATTATACACTGTAGGACTCTTTAGAGAGCAATTTGGTAACACTTGTCTAAAAATAGATGTTCATACCCTTTTATTCATCAAATCTATTTCTAGTGCTTTATTGAACAGATATATACTTGCTTGCTTATGCAAAGATATATGAGTACACATATAAAGATGTATATTGTACTATTATCAGTAATAGCAAAAATTGCAAATAGCCTATAAATTTTAGTAATAGGGGACTGGTTAAATTAATTAATGTTACATCTAAACAATGGAGTACTACAAAACTAAAAAAAAATGTGATGTGGAAAGATGTCAAAGACATATAGGAATGGAAAAGTAAGTTATATATCAGTATATGTACTATGATCCTATTTGAATTAAAAATTATAGCCTTATAATGTATACTTTATATAAAAATGGTTTTTTAACTATTACTTTTGATATTCAATATTGTCTGGGTGCTGTGAATACACTGGTGAGGACAAAAATCTCACCAAATCGCCTTTCATGGAGCTTAAATTATATGAAATAGATACTAGTAACAGACCTATTCAAATAAATATAGAATCATAATTGTGATAATTGCTGAGAAGAATTGATATAGTCAGGGGGTAAAGTGAAGGATAGCTTTTCTGAAAGAGTGATAATTGAACTGACATTCCTAAAGAAAGTATTATTAGTTTTATATGTTTTAGGATATAATTTTGTTATATATTATGTATTCTCCCATATCTTCTGTATATATAAGCACTCTTTCACTAGTGCTTCTACCTCATCAGCTTTTAAATATGCTTAAGTTTCTCGAGAGACCTAATGGAGAACCAGGGGGAACGGAGAGAGAGAGAGTTGGGGAGAGAGAGGGATGCAAAACTTGAGAGACTATTGAATGCTGAGAATGAACTGAGGGTTGAGGGGGAAGGGGGAGGGGGGGAAAGAGGTGGTGGTGATGGTGGAGGGCACTTAAGGGGAAGAGCACTGGGTGTTGTATGGAAAACAATTTGACAATAAAGTATTATGGAGAAAAAAAAAAGAAGATACCAAAAAAAAAATATGCTTAAGTTTCTCATGTATTAAAAAATAAAAACAAAACTCTTTTCCAACTTTATTCTTCTTTCCAGCTATTTCCCTTTATTTCTCCTTCCCTTCCTACCAGGAAAGGGTTGTCTAAACTTCCTGTTTCCACTGACTTATATCTCATTCAATTAGGACAAAAAACACAATTCAGGCTTACTGCTTCTTCAGCCTATTCCAGTCTGAGTTATAACAGGTTTCATCAAGGTCACCAATGACCTCTATGCCCATTGGGCAGTATTTAGTCTTCATTTTGTTTGATATTAGACATAATGTGATATGAGGCATAACTGACAACTCTGTCTTTGAAATGATCTCAGTTTCATGACGCTATACTTTTCTGTTCTTATTTCTCTTTTTTCAGTCTTCTTTGCTGTTTTTTTCTTTTCTAACTATTAACTTGTGTAGTTTCTTAAGGTCTTGTCCTAGGTTCTTTTCTCTTCCAGCCTAATGTTTTCTAGGTAAGCCTCAGGAAATATCTGTAGGTGATTTCCAAACCTATTCCTGTCTTCTCTTCTGGACTACATACCTTTATGTCCTGAGCTTTACACCATTATGTTCAGCTGCCTCCCATACTTTTCTATTTTATTTGTTTTTTTTTTAATGTTTTTATTTATTATTGAGACAGAGAGAAACAGAGCATGAGCAGGGGAGGGTCAGAGAAAGAGGGAGACACAGAACCTGAGTCAGGCTCTAGGTTCTGAGCTGTCAGCACAGAGTCCAATGCGGGGCTCCAACTCATGAACCATGAGATAGTGACCTGAGCTGAATTCGGCTGATTAACTGACTAAGCCACCCAGGTACCCCTATTTGTTCTTTGATAATTCAAATTAATTTTTTTAAAGCCTGCTATTTGTCATGTGTTGTGCTGGTACTGGGAATATCTTAAAAGCTATTTCCAATGCAATGTGATCGAAACAGAATTCATTTGTACTCCCTGCCCAAAACAAGCAAGTAAATAAACAAAAACAGCCAAAATAAGACTTTCTCTACCTTTATTGTTCTCACTGTACTACTGAATCTGCCACTTTTTCTAGCCTGAAATTTGGGATCACTCGACTCCTCCTTCTATCTAAGCAAGGTCGTCAATTCTATCCAATCTAGTCCAATCCAATCCAATCCAATCCAATTACATCTAATCCAGTTTAATCTGATGAAGCCTAACCCAATGCAGTGTCCCAAGGCCTGGCCATTCCATCTTCTAAGTATGTTGACCCCATCCTTCCTTTCCACAATTATGACCTTATCCTGTGCTACCATTTCCTCTTGTGTAGACTGCTGCAGTTCCTTCTATGTGGTCATACTGTATTCACTTTTGACCACCTTCTGGACGTTTGCCACGTGACTGCAATCTTGATCTTGTTAAGTGTTTCCTAATTCCTCTTTGTCTCAGTTTTCTTATCTGCAAAATTGGGATACTAATAGCCCTTCCCTCTTGGGTTGCTGTAAGGTTAAAAAAAAATTATTATGTATAAAATGGTTTCAGGCACCAAGGTCTCAGTAAATTGTTACCGAGAACTTACACAGAATTACATTCAGCCAAGTAAAAGGTATGATTAAGACAGAAAGAGCTCTATTAATAATAGATTTGAATGGAGTAATTATTAGCTTGTTTATACTTAGCAGTGCCATATAGGTTATGTTCACACAAATCTATAGCTCTTATAATATGTGACCTTATTATGTGTAATTGTTTTCTTAATTAAAAGGCTAAGAAGCACCAGGCCTTTCTAGTAGAGACATGTGAAAATAATGTGAAAGAATTGGAATCGATCTTGGACAGCTTTACTGTGTCGGGCCAGTGGACATCAGGTTAGTTGAAGGTATAAAATGACAGTTGCATCTGTCAATGTTCCAAAGTCACTACATTTTGGGAATTCTGCAGATGCCTCTTCCAGTCCCTTATCTCAACATGTTTCGATTTGATGACATGATAAGAGCAGTTCTCACAGCGGTCAGTTGGCCTAGCTGGCTGAGAAAGGGTGACGGAATGTGGACCTGCTGCTGCCCTCCCAGAACTTGATTTACAAGTGTTGGGGTCTGCATGATTGGACAGACAAGGGCTCGCTTGCTGTGTTCTGAATCCAACTGAGAAAAGAGTCCTTACAGTATACCTGCGAGGGGAACAGATGTTTCCATCAAACTGAGCCAAACTCTGAGCAACCTTCAACAACTTAAAGGTCATGCATTCAAAAGGTTATGTAGGACACAGCCTGTAACAGTGCACATGCTAAGCCGGTTTTCGCCTTTGCTTCCTGCTCCCCTGCATATACTCTGCAGGTCAGAGTGCTTAGGAAAAATGTTTCGGCTTTAGTATTAGCATGGCTGTGAAGATAAAGGAGTATAAAAATTGTATATTAGGTACACGTATTTTGGGAAATAGTGGAAGCACTGGCTGGCTAATGAATGCTGTTCACGATTTTCTACTTGCTTCATTTTTTGTGTATTTATGCCATTATGTGTGTCATAGTAGCTTTGACTTAAGTACTTTTACTTTTCTACCTCAAATTTCTTTTGCTCTACTGTCAGCCTCGAGTTATTTAGTTGTTTTCTGACCCAATTGTATTCTTCAAAAGGCATGTAAAATTAAATTCATTACACTTTACAGTTGAACTCCCGGACTCAGTTATTTGAAGGAATCAAACAGATATTTGGCAAATGCGTTCTTTAGGAACTTGTAAGTTCAGGAACATTTGTGCTTGAAAAATCAGAGGGATACATGATTGGGGCACCTTTGTACCTTATAAATCTGCAGACTCGTGCCAGTGAACTGTTAGAAATTTAGTGTTTTGCTATTATCTGTTTCTTTTTTTATGGTCTGCTTTTTTCCTTTATACTATCTTAGCCATAATTATGAAATTAACTGGTAACTTTTTTTTTTGACTTAAACTTTTCCCCAAAGCATTAGTGTTTCATGGTTTGCTACTATGGAAAAATCAAGATGTATAAAAGTGACATGAAAAATATAGCTATCCTTGGGGTGTCTGGGTGACTTAGTGGTTGAGCGTCCGACTTCGGCCTCGGTCATGATCTTGCAGTTCTTAAGTTTGGGCCTTGTCCTGTCAGCACGGAGCTTCGCTCAGATCTGCTGTTCTCTCCCCATGCCCCTCCTTGTGCTCTCCCTCTTTCAAAAATAAGTAAACATTGAAAAAAATAGATATCCAGTGTTCAATTATATTTGCTAAAGCTATGGAGGATAAAATTTTCTTTTGCAGTAAATGCTGAGATGTATTGCTTAGTGGTGTTAAAACTTGTTAAATTATCATAGTATATCTGATGCTTCAGTGTTACTTTAAATATTTCTTTTGAGTTGAATTAAAAAAACTAAAAATATTGAGGTCATATCTCCTTTGAATTTTAAAATGAAATAGTTGATAACAAAGCAACTCACGAGCTATTGCTCAGCCTATAGGAGAAGACTATTAAAGTTTTTCTTTTTCTTTTTATCTTTCAGTAACCATCCTTTTTAAACTCCTAGTTTCCCATATAAATGCACACTCTATAGAGAGTTTCCCATATAAACGCACATTTCTGGAAAAGGGACTGTATGGTGAATTAGTGATTTTTTGTATTGCCGTGGGTGGGTTTTGTTTCCATATGGTGCTGCTTATTTACTCTTTTGCCCACCAAGAACCATTTTTTTCTCTGATCTCTGGATATTTACAGAAACATGGACAGGTTCAGAAAACCAGTAAGATAGGATAGGGCAGCAAGAACAAGTAAGAGCGGGAAACCAGTACTGTGCCTAAGCCTCAAGGGCCCAGTGGAGGGCACATTGTCACACACAAGCCACAGCTGTGGAGGAGAGCCTGCACAGAGCAGTGGCTGCTGACAAATGAAACCGCCCCCCCCCGCCGGAGTGCATCAGAGCAGAGGAAACAGAGGAAACTAACACCTGACATTCTTTTCTTTCCTTTTTTCCTTTCTTCCTCCACCCTCTCAACCTCCTGTCCAAATGTGACCAGAAGCCAGAGGGCAGAGGAGCCCAGATCATACAGTCTATAGAGGTCAGCCTTTACAAGGCAAAGCATTCTTTGTTCCAGTAATTTAACAAAACCTGCCATTTCTAGAAATATCTTGGTTAAATTCTCTTCTGATGAACTCTTCTGAGTGTGCCATCTCTTTTCCTGCTGGCACCATGGCTCATACCTTTACCTGCTTGGGACCGGTTTCCCCTCTGACCCTTGGCTTCCACAAAACAGCCCTGTAAAACTGGGAAGCACTCCCTGAACCAGTGTAAGGCTGGGGCTTTGTTACTTCACCAAGAGGGATAGAAATAATAATAATGATAATATACTACACATATTATATGTAATCATATCATATTATACTTATATGATATATAATTATATTTCTATATAACTAATATATTTATACATTTATATATAACTATAAGAAAATTACATAAATATATAATATATAATTATAAATAATTAATGTAATTATAATCACAAATTATAAACAACATATACTATATATGTTTAATAATATACATAATAATTATATGCTTAATAATAGATAAATAATAATATGCTTACAATTTTATGGAAGAACTTGAACAATTAAGATTGTCTGCTATGCCAGGCCTGGCTTCACCTACACAAAGTTGAACAAATATTTTGTTCCTTGCAAATACAGTAATGTAAAAACGTATCCTAGGCTAACATTCTGTGTGCATATGTGATATAAATATGTAAATATCTCACAGTATATGTTTTTGGGAAAAAAGGTCTATTTAAAACAGAAACATATATGATGATAGCTAGGCCTTAGAATTTGTTACAGAATTAATTCAGTTACCTCCAGAAAGGTTTTCAAGAGAGGTTTCGCAGGGAATAGTGCTTTACTTCCTTTTTTACCTCTTGGTAAAATATATTCTTGGTATTTACTCCCCAATTCAGGAGGAGCAATCTATGGTAGAAATTTAGATGGGTACTAGATGGTTTCTTTTGACTCGCATTTTAAAATAGAATGAATGAAAATGTGACTTTTTGGGATGAATTTTAATCGAGTTGACAGTAGCTGCCAGGTGTTCTAGGTTCCATCTTCTTCAGCTTCTGTGGACTTGTATGTTAGGAAGTATTTCTGAAGCAAGAGTAACCCTTCAGCTTATCTTCATGTAGAGGATGAGGCAAAGTTTCAGTTGGTCCAAGACACTCAGGAATTTATTTACTTAGAGGACTTAGCGTGATTTTCTCACCGTTGATCCGTGTGCCAGTTCACGGCTTGTTTGTTTCCTAATGCCCCTGACACTGCCCCCTCCTGCTAACTGGTCTCTGCTTCTCCCTGGCTCTCCCTTCAGCCCGTTTTCTCTAATGCCACCAGAATGATCATTTGAAAACCTAAGTCAGAGCATGCCATTCCTTTGCTTTAAATATTATTGAGGTCTGCATTTCACGAAGCAAAGAAGCCAAAGTGCCAGCAGTGTCTTTCCAGACCCTCCATGGTCTGCCCCTATCGTTGATCACCCCTTTGGCCTCTTCTGTACCTTTCTCTGTTTGGGCCCCTTGGCCTCCTGCTGTTTATTGAGCCCACCGAACATGCTCTCACCTTGGGGGCCTTTGGCCAGGCCATTCCTTCTACCTGGAAAGTTTTTCATGTAGGTGTGTCTGCATAGCTTTCTCTCTTGCCTTTTTATTTTATTTTGTTTATTTTATTTTCTTTTAAAAATTTTCAATAAGATTTTTTATTTTTTAAAGAAATCTCTACTCCCAATATGGGGCTCAAACTCATGACCCCGAGATCAAGAGTTCCATGCTCAGATCTCACTCCATAAAGGCTCCCCTCTGCTCATTCCCATGTCACTTGTCTCAACTACCTCTCCCTTTTTTGCTCCACTTGTTTTCTTCCCCATAGCATAGCACTTGTAGCTGTCCAACATTTATAAGACACTACATGGTACATTTACTTTATCTGTGTTAGTTAGAATTCTCCAGAGAAAAAGAACCAATAGGATATATATAGGAATGGCTCATGTGGTTATGGAAGCTGGGAAATCCCATGACCTGTGGGGCATCTGCAAACTGAAGGATGAAGAAAGCCATTGATATAATTCAGTCTGAACCCAAAGGCCTGAGCACCTAGGGGTTCCTGGGGTCTGGAGGAGGAGATGGAAGTCCCAGCTCAAGAAGAGAGAATTTGTCCTTTTTCTGCCATTTTGTCTGTAGTAGTGGGTAGGGAGGCAATGGTTTGGATGATGCCTGCCCACGTTAGTGAGGGAAGATCTTCTTTGCTCAGTCTACTGATTCAGAATGTGAATGTATTTCAGAAACACCTTCATAGACACACACAGGAATGTTCTGCCAGTTCTACATGCATCCCTTGGCCCAGTCAAGTTGACACATAGAATTAATCACCACAGTATCCAAGCTCCATGAGGGCAAAGATCTTTGTCTCTTTTATTTGCCAGTGTACTTTAAGCAGCTAGAACATTCCTTGGCACAAAGCAGTCACTCAGCAAATATTTGTTGAATATTAATGAATAAAAGTGTGAATGAATTAGTGTCTATTTTGCATTTTAACTTTTGAGGTTATAAAGCTATTCATGGAGTCTTTTTCTAAATTATAGTGGTCTTTTAGGTAGCATTCCATAAGGAGTAACCAGGAAGATTGACCTTAAGTGGAAAAGATGTACAATCTTAAATCGGTCATAGAAATGTTACCTTGATTGCCTACTATTATTAGGCAAGATTGTCTCAATTTGCTTGAACAGAGACATTTATTTCCTATGTCTACTTTCCACCAACATTGAAGTACTACAACCGTTTATATCTCCTTTCTTTTTGGTGAAAATTCTTACACAGGGTATGTATGGGGAGATATCCTTTCCCATTTTGAACCTATGCAGTCTCTCTGCCTCAAGTGTTTCTTCTTACACAGTTTCACCTCTGCCTGAGGATGTTAATAAACATATAGAATGTATTTTTTCTTTGGTTAGTTACATGAAAAAAGCTTTCCTTGTGGCTGGGTCTTGGATCCTCCTCGGGGTGCTTGACTTTCATGTTAACTGAAACAGAACCCTCCAACCTTCTTCAACCTTTCCTTCCTTGAGGAAATTGTAATACTCTAGAGGTATTCTTTTTCTTTCTACTGGAGAAGACCCTGGGAAATAATAGTAACAGTGTTTGATGCCATTAGGCATCCTCTCTCCTCTACTTTTTTAGTAAAGGACTATTGCCTAGATCTTGTATCTTCTTAAGAATTCTAGTTGTCCTTGTGAACCCCATGGCTAGTACTTTTTAACTGGAGATTCATGGATCTCTGAGAATCTGAGGATGCCTATCAGAGCAGCACACAGATCTCCTTTACTATCATTTGCTAGATTTTTCTCACTTACTTCTTTCACCTCCCAATCCACTGAGGTGTATAGAACAAAATTGGCCTGCTTCATCATGCTCATAGTTTCCATCTGTAAAATCCAAGGGAGTGACTTCAGTAAGAGTGCTCTAATGGGATCATTAATTAATCACACAGTACTGAAGGCTGAGGAATCCAAGATCTGCAGTTGCTCAGCTAGATACCCAGGAGCACTGAGGGTGTAGTTCCAGTCTGAATTTAAATCAAAAGGCAGGAGAAGACCAGTGTCTCAACTTGAAGACAGTCAGGCAGAGAGACAGAATTCCTCTTATTGGGCCTTTTATTCTATTCAGACCTTCAGTGAAGATTGGATGAAGAAACCCACTCTGGGAAGGGCAGTCTGCTTTCTCTACTGATTCAGATGTCAACCTCATTCAGAAACATCCTAGTAGACACACCCAGAAATAAAGTTTAACTGAATATCTGTGTCCCAGTCAAGTTTATGCATAAAATAAACCATCACATCCTCTTTCCCCTTACTCTTAGCTGGTGGTAACCACTATTCTATTTTCTGTTTCCGTATTTAACTACTTTAGATACCTCATATGGTGGAATCATATAGTATTAGTCTTTTTGTGGATGGCTTATTTCACCTAGCATGATGATCTCGTTTCATCCATATTATACCATGTGACAGGAATCCTTCCTTTTTGAGGCTGAATAATATTTACATTTTGTTTATCCATTCATTTGTTGATAGACCTTTGGGTTGCTTCCACCTTTTTTTTTTTTTAATGTTTGTTTATTTTTGAGTGAGAGAGAGAGAGAGAGAGAGAGAGAGACAGAGTATGAGTGGAGGAGGGGTAAAGAGAGAGGGAGACCCAGAATCCGAAGCAGGTTCCAGGCTCTGAGCAGTCAGCACAATGCCTGAAGTGGAACTCAAACCCATGAACCGTGAGATCATGACCTGAGCTGAAGTCAGAAACTTGACCGACTGTGCCACCAAGGCACTCTGGTTGCTTCTACCTTTTGGCTATTGGGAATACTCCTCATATAAACATGGAAATCCCTCTTCAAGATCTTGCTTTCAATTACTTTTTTTAAAATGTATTTATTTTGTGAAGGAGAAAGAGAGAAAGCAAGGGAGGGGAAGAGAGAATGCCAAGCAGGCTCCACACAGTCAGCGCCTAGTCTAACATGGGGCTCGATCACACAGACTATGAGATCATTATCTGAGTCAAATCAAGACTCGTACCCTTAACCAACTGAGCCAGCCAGATGCCTCTCACTTCTGTTAGCTATATACTCAGAAGTGAGATTACTGGTCTATTAACTTTTTGTAAGAAAAGATTTTATTTATTTATTTTATTATTCTTTTTGAAGTTTATTTATTAAATTTTTGAGAGAGAGGGAGAGAGAGAAAGAGAGAGCATGCACAGAAGTGGGGAAGGTTCAGAGAGAAGGACAGAGAGAGAATCCCAAGCAGGCTCCACACTGTTAGTACAGAGCCTGATGTGGGACTTGTACTCATGAACTGAGATCATGACCTGAACTGAAGTTGGATGCTTAACCAACTGAGCCACCCAGTCGCTCCTAAAAATATTTTTATTTTAAAGTAAACTGTACACTGAACACAGGCTTGAATTCACAACCGCAAGATCAGTTGTGTGCTCCACTAACTGAGCCAGCTAGGTGCCCCTGGTCTGTTAACAGAGCATTAGTGTACGAAGACATGCCATGTGGGATGTCCTGTTGTTTTGGACATGCTCTAGTTTGCTCTAGACATACCACAAAATTTCCCCGATAATCAAGGCCAATTAGTACAGAAGAACCTTCTTTGCTCTTTGGTTTCCTGGATTGAGGAGCCCAGAAATGATTAGGTGATATTCCCAGCTTCCATTTTAATGGAATCTTGCTGTGTCTCATGCTGGAAGCATTTTTTCCTCAAAAATCAAGACTTAGACCAATAGAATCTACAGTTTCTGGGATAGGAAAAGCATCACTAGTGGATCATTAGGTGTAATAGTGAGATGAGGCAGTTCCATTTCCAACATTTGATTCCAGGACCCGTGAATCCTGGCTATAGGAGAAGCATACCACATATTGATCTGCTGACTCACAGCACACTCTGTATCTATATCCTGACAATATTATCCTTGTTCCTCAAAATGTTGCTGTCCAGCCAGTACAATGACTCTTCAACTATTCTGTATGCCAGCTACTTCAGAGTGATGGGAAACATAGTAAGACCAATGAATTCTATGAAAATGAGCCCATTTCCATATTTATTTGCTATAAATTGAGTTGCTTGGTTAGAAGCAGTGGTATGTGGAGTCTGTAATTATAGTGGTTGTAAATTCACAGTTGGTGCTTTCAGTAGAAATTTTATGGTCAGGGAAGGAAACTCTATACCCAGAGTTAGTGTCTACTTTAGTAAGAATAAAACATTCCATGATTCCATGATGGAAGTGACTTAGTATTATCAACTTGCCACCAGGTGGCTGGCTGGTCCCCCTAGCGGTGGTGTCATACATGGGTTCACTGTTTGTCTTTGCTGTTGGTAGATTTAGCATACAACAGGGGCTGTACTCCTATCAGTCTTGGTGAATGGAAGTCCATGTTATGGAGCCCATGTATTATTTCCATTCTTGCTGCCATGACCTCTTTGTTTTAAGGAAAACAAAGGTGGTAAGGACAAAGGTGGTTGGGAAAAGATGCTGGCTGACATCCACAGAATGCCTCATCTTGTCCTCCTGACTGTTAAGATCCTTTTCTACTTTATTAAAAATTTAAAAATTTTTACATTTTATTTATTTTTGAGAGACAGAGAGAGACAGGGCGTGAACAGGGGAGGGACAGAGAGAGACACAGAACCTGAAGCAGGCTCCAGGCTCCGAGCTAGCGGTCAGCACAGAGCCTGATGCGGGGCCCGAATCCACGAACTGTGAGATCATGACCTGAGCCAAAGTCAGACACTTAACTGACTGAGCCACCCAGGCACTGATTTGTCTCTGCACAGTGCCCATTTGGGGAGGTGTAGCCATGTGCTCCTGCCCAGATCTCCTTGGTACCAATTCTCCAGTTGTATTCTTTTTGAAGCCCTGGCCAGCTAGCTACTATCCACAATTGGTGTATATTTGTACTTTTGGTCATTTCGCATTCCAGGCAAAGTGACAGGTCTATATGTTTTGACTACTGGGAGGATTTCACTTTATCACCATCCTTCAGGGCCACCCTTGACTGGTGTTGTAGTGTAACTGTCTACTTTTAACTCGTGCCAGCATATCATACAGTAATGTCTATGTACTGAGCCCATTTTTGTCTCCCATTAATCAATGGGTCATAGGAAATTTTTCATGGATTCAGGGTGTGGGTTAAGAGAGGAAGCAATGTAACAAGACAAGGGCCCATTGGAATCTGGACTATTGGCTCATGTAACATACTTGTGTCCTCACCCTGTATAGACTGCTTTCATCTGGTGATAGAGTGCTATTGTTCATGCCCAAATTTATAGATTGGTAGATCAGACAATAATGGTTTTATGATAGGCAGTTCAGGTCACATGATAAATTGGTGGCCATGGATCTGCTGAGGACTAGTAGCAAGTGTAAAGTTTGATTTTTTTAAATGTTTATTTATTTATTTATTTTTGAGAGAGAGAGAGAGAGAAAAAGAGAAAGAGAGAATCCCAAGCAGGTTCCATGGTCAACACAGTATCTAATGTGGGGCTTGATGTGTGACTCAGTCTCATGACTGTGAGATCATGACCTGAGCCACCAATATCAAGAGTTGGACGCTTAACCAACTGAGTCATCCAGGTACCCCACAGAGCTTGGTTTTCAAGAAGAGAATAGTTGGGTGCCTGAGTGGCTCATTTGGTTGAGTGTCTGACTTCATTCAGCTCAAGTCATGATCTCATGATTCATGAGTGCAAGCCCCCTGTCGGGCTCTGGGTTGACAGCTCAGAACCTGGAGCCTGCTTTGGATTCTAGGTCTCCCTCTCTGTCTGCCCCTCCCCAACTCATGTTCTACCTTTTTCTTTCTCTCTAAAATAAATATTAAAAAAATTAAAAAATGATAAGAGAATAGTTATTGGTAGAGGATGACTTGCTCTGTTCTAACACCCTACAAGTTTACACTGTGATTCTTTTTTTTTTTTTTTTACCATTTTAAAATGTTTTTTATTTATTTTTGAGAGACAGAGAGAGACAGTGCGAGCAGGAGAGGATCAGAGAGAGAGAGAGAGAGAGGAAGACACAGAATCTGAAGCAGGCTTCAGGCTCTGAGCTAGCTGTCAGCACAGAGCCTAATGCAGGACTCAAACCCACGAACCGTAAGATCATGACCTGAGCCGAGCCAGACGTTTAACTGACTGAGCCACCCAGACACCCGATACACTATGATTCTATAAGGACTTGCCAAACTTGACTTGCTTGAACCAGAGCAGTCAGAATGCTGTTAACAACTTGGTAGAGAGCTAAGTAGAACATGTGATGTCTTCTGGAATGAAAAGTTGAATAAGATTTCTAAAGACTGGATTACGCTGGAGTTAATATAGTTCTGAGGTGAAGCTGTGAGGGTATATTGCTAGCCCTGACAGCAGAAAGAAACTGTTTGGGTAGGTTTTTCTGAAAGGATGGAGGAAATAGCTTCATTCCAGTTGCCGGGAAATGTATTGACCTGCTCCGGCAATGAAACTGCATCTTTCCCTGAAGCTGCACTTAGAATCACATGTGATTATGCCTACAGTAATTTGCTGACATTCCCTAAGATTCATCTGTATTCTGCATTAAGCCAGATAAGTTGAATGCTCATGTGGTTGAAACCACCACCCCTGTATCTTTTAAGTCCTTAGTAGAGGTACTAATCTCTGCAATCTCTTCAGAAACGTGGCATTACTTTTGATTAACTGTTTTGATAGATCAAAGTTCTAGTGACCTTCACTTGGTTTTTTTCTATTTGGTTTTTATCTGTAAATCCTTCAGTGAATGGGTCAGGTAACCAATATGGATATGGTGTTCATTTCTCCACTTGTCCTTTCTTAACTATGCCTTCCAAAGTGGGAGAATAAGGTGGCTTCAGATACCTCATGGGCCCAATGGTGACAGACCCGAGCCACAGCAGTGGGTCTCTTGACCTCTGAAAGCTCCTACCCTAACTAGTGAACCATGATAGCATGCTAGTTCTCTAGGAACTGAGTGTGTCCTTATCCCGGTGTGAACGCCCCTTCTCCAGTTCATAGTCACCATTGTAAGTGGTTGCCTGATTCTTTGAGGAAGGCTAGGAAGAAGATTTACAGTATGATCTTCTGGAAGTATGTTAGGGTTTCCAAAGGGGACCTTTCCTCTTTATTCAAAGGACAATGGGTCTATGAACTAGCTCAAGTCTGGTAATTTATTGTGAGCCAAGACTCTTTTCTGTGTTGATTTAAGTCCTACCTTTGGTGATTGGATGTAGAACTTTTCTTCTTCTACAAATCAGATAACATTTTATTTTTTTATTAAAAATTTTTTTTTAGTTTGCTTATTTTGAGAGAGTGAGCGAGCATGGGAGGGGTATATATAGAGAGAGAGACTCTCAAGCAGGCTGTACACTGTCATTGCAGAGCCTGATGCAGGGCTTGAGCTTACGAATGGTGAGATCATGACATGAGCTGAAATCAAGAGTTGGATGTTTAGCCAACTGAGCCACCCAGTAACTCCCAAATCAGATAACATTTAAGTGGAGTGCCTATCTATTTTACTCCTATGAGCACCATGATCAGTTAGCCAACACCTGCGATCTCTGTGTGTAAAACCATTTTGTTTACTCCTTTGATTCCATTATGGTAACCATGTCCATTTTGTTTCTGGAAGTTAAGTGCTACCACTTGGCCTTTGTCACTCCAAATATGATTGTCTTCATTGATTTCAGGGAACCCAGCTTGATGGCTTATCAAGAGCTTATTAAGCCATATAGAGCCAGCTCATCTAGGTGCTGGGGCTCCCCTCACCAATACATTTCTCAAACATTGGTAAAGGAATTTTTTTTTCACTTTCCCTAGAGACAGAGTAAGGGAGTGGGTGAGCAAGACTGACATAATAAATATTCTCTGTATGTTAGGAAAGTTGTAAGGCATTTTCCTTAAAAACTCCAGAATGGGTACCTGTGTTTACAAGATAAGGAAGAAGTTTGTTTATGATCTCAGTGAATAAAAAAATTTAATATACAGAATGTAGTCTCAGTTTGAAAAGCATAACTGCCAACAAGATGTTTATATTTAATGCTTTTAGAGTGAAAAGGAATTTTCTTGGTATCAATGTATTAAATCTTTAGATTTTCAAAGATTTTCTTAGGTGAAGATCAAACCTGTTTGAATGTTATTTTCTGTGTTTTACTATGTGATTAAAGATCCGCATTAAATAACAGGGTTTCCTTACCCCCCCATTCTGAGGATAACATGACTACTCATGTTCTACATGTATTTATACACACACACACACACACACACACACATACACACACACGTATTCTAAAAAACTTCAGTCTTTTGTCTTCTGTTGTCTCTCCATTATTTCTTCTTTTTATTATGATTTTTAAATGTTTACTTACTTTTGAGAGAGAGATACAGCATGTGAGAGCAGAGAGAGAGGGAGACACAGAATCTGAAGCAGGCCTCAGTCTCTGAGCTATCAGCACAGAGCCCAATGTGGGGCTCAAACCCATGAACTGTGAGATCATGACCTGAACCAAAGTCAGACTCTTAACTGACTAAGCCACCCTGGGCCTCATATCTCTCCATTATTTCTTAATAATACTTTCCTTTTGGAGTCTTACAGGAGACTGAGGTAGATAAGAGAATGTCTGAGAAGGTTAAAGAGATAGACTCAATTTAATGTTTCTACTGTACAATTATAGGTTCCCGAAGTAATAGCACTGGCTTGAAAAGCAGTAGTTGTTTATTTGGGTTATGACAAAATACTTAGTGTTTTGAACTTGTCTAAAAGAGAATATTTATTTTTATTATTTTTATTTTAGAGAGAGAGTGTGTGAGAGGGGAAGAGGGGCAGAGGGGGAGAGAGAGAGAGAGAGAATCCCAAGCAGGCCCCACACTTAGTGTGGAGCTTAACATGGGCCTCAAATCCATGACCCTGGGATCATGACCTGAGCCAAAATCAGCACTTGGACACTCAACTGGTGACACTGAAAGAAAACATTTAAATAGAGAGCTTGGAGACATTTTTTTCTATCTCCTCTCTCCTATGGGCTATGCATTCAAAAAAAGAGATTTGCCTTTAGGTAATAATTTTAGGTAAGTGTATACCTAAGAAACATAGAAATTGGGTGCTATATATTAGGCTAGCAGCTTCTAATCTGCCATGAGATAATGAAAGAAATATATGCCATTGACAAGAGATTGATTAGCCCCAAACAGGATGGAAAATTTATTCTTCCCTGAGAACCTTCTCTGGTAAGAAGCACTGCCCCTTGTGGGGGCCTTTTCTGCCAGATAATTATACCACAACCCTAGTGGAATTGTTAATCAGAGTTGGATTCAGGTAATTGCCTTGAATCACCAAAGATAATAATGCTCAAGTAGGTGTCTACAAAACAAAATCCTATTACACGTACCAGAAGAGAGGAATATCACTATAAATAATAAAACATTCACTGGGTTATCATATGGGTGTACACAATACATATATTTTTATATTTAACAGAAGCGTTATGAAGTCTAGTAGTAATATGAAATAAAATGTGAACTCTCAAAAAACAAACAAACAAAAAACAAAAAGCAGTCTGCCGAGGAATACCCAGAGTTGAGATGGACTTCATATTAAAAGTGAGTGAGACATCATAAGTGTAACAGGAGAAACTTAGCAGAGGATTATGGGGGAGGAAGAGGGGGAAAAATAGTTGGGGAGAGGGAGGGAGGCAAACCACGAGAGACTCTTGAATACTGAGAACAAACGGGGCTGAAGGAGGTGGAGGAAAGGGGAAGGGGAGTGATGGACATGGAGGAGGGCACTTGTGGGGAAGAGCCCTGGGTGTTATATGGAAACCAACTTGACAATAAAGTATAAAAAAAAAAAGTGAGTGAGACAGATTGAAGCAGGTAGCAGTGATGTGAAAGACTGGCATCCAAGTTCAGAGATGTCCACCTGTAGACAGTGTTGGGAGGTTCTGAGTTAGTGCTGTGGAAGTACAAAGTGTTCTGACATGTTCTGTGCTTCACTTGGACTTTGACCTTTGAAAAGCCATTTGTGACCACTTTTCAAGTTGTTCTTTTATTGCCCTTTATCTGTGAGTTTTTAGAGCTGCCTTAGATATCTTTAACTGTTTATTGTTTCTTGGACCATAGTGCAGTGGTTATTATTAGTTTGAATCAAATTAGTCAATAAGGTCCTGGGTCCTAGTGACCCTTTCTTTTTCTTTATAAGTATTTTGCCATGCTAAGGGACCAGAAACTATTTCCTTTTTTAATGGATGTGAGTAGGGCATAAAGCATATTTTGTACTTAAGCTCAGCCTTATTCTATAAATATTTTCAAGCAAAGAAACTTTATTTTATGTAGAATATAATAATATGCATGGGTCAGTAAGGAGAGGGCATTTTGTCCCCTTACCCCTCAATACTCATATTAAACTGGTTTTATTCTTCTGAATTTCTAAGAGGAAGTTTGCTCCCTTATTGTAAAAGCCAGCAGATTTCCCGAGTGTCCTTGAATGATTTATTCATGGCCTACTTGTGTAGTAGCAAAAGAAAAGAATTATACATTACATTTTTTTATCTTGTGCAAGAGCTATTTTCAAAAAAACATATTTGGTAAGACCTTTAATAAAATTTTTAATGAGTTGTCCTTCTAACTTAGAGTAATTACAAAGAGTACTGTCTTCTCCATTATCATGGCTCAGAGCAGTGCCTTTTTTTTTCCCCCAGATAGGATATGTGTTCCTTCTATATTACTTTTGGTTTTTAAGTTAAATATTCTTTATCTGTTTAAGAAAATCTAAGGTATACCCATACTTAAAATAGTGTTTAAATTATACCTTGATGAATGTAATAAATTTATTAATAATATTTTGTCCAAGATTAAAATATTAAATAACACCAATATGCTGAGATAAAGTTAGTCTGTCATTAACCACAATTTTTTTCTTCTTTCTCTCTCTCTTCTTTCCTTCCTTCCTTTCTTCCTTCCTTCCTTTATCTTCTTTCGTTTATTATTGCCTTCTTTCCCATCTTTCCAAAGTTTCAGCAATTGAATACATGAAGAATGGATAAATTATCTCATGTAATTATTGGTTTACTATCTTTCCTCCTCTTTTTTAGACTGTAAATTCTATGAGGACTGATACTACACCAATCTTTTTTACCTCCATGTGTCTCATGCCTTGGATTAGTACATATTAGGAATTCAGTGAAGTGTTTGAATGAATGAGTCATTGAATAATAACACATATATTATGAATGCTTCCTTTTGTAATAATTCTTGTTGGAAAATAGGTTTCTTGTTGATTTAAAATATTTAGATAATATAATATGCTAGGGAGAAATTATAATTGGAAAAGAAAAATCTTTTTAATAAGAACATTTTAAAATTTGCTACTTGCTGTTTAACAGTAGAAGTACAGTGAACAATCAATTTAAAGTGGTTTTTAAGACTAAACTTTTGATTATTTTGGATTAATCTTTTGAACTACATTTGACCATGTGACCTTGATTAGCTCAACTGACTTATGGCCCAACTAAATTAAAATAGTTTGAGGGCATAATATGAAAATACTCATATTTTTACAATAAGTATCAGTTTTAAGAGTTTTAATTGAAACATGATGTGGGCCTGTGTAGATAATAGCATTTTATAATTTATTTCAAATTGTAACTTGAGAATTTTAAGGATTGAAGAATATTTCCAAGCATAACAGAAAATGATGTGCTCTTAGGTTCAGAAATTATTATTTAAGCAAAATAGGCCTGACTGATCAGAAACACAAGGACCAGAGTGAGTGTATGTAACTCCCCCAAACAACGTTAGTATATAGACTATTTATTTAATTATTGGGTAACAGGTATGTACACATACTTCAGTTATTTAGGAGACGGAAAAAAAAAAAAGAAAAGAGCTCACTAAGTACAGTGTGGGCCTTGGTAAGGTACAAAGTAGCCATAAGTCTGAACTTGATATATTATGAACTTAATTTGATCACTTGTTTAGAAAGGCTATTAATACTTGGCTATACAGCAGTGTACTTTGGAGAATAAGACTCTCCTCAATGTCTCCTAATACCTTTCAGCTCTATCTAATTGTAATCTCTCTGTTACTGTTTGCTTAGCTTTTGTCTCTTTGTGACTTTGGGATATATTTTCATCTTACATTTTTCTCTAGGCATCCACAAGGACAAAGATAAACCTCCCAGCTTCTCTGTTGTCCTTGAGACTTTGAGGCGTACCTTGACAGATTACCAGAACAAGCTGGAAGACGCATCTAATGAGGTAACACTTGCACTGTTTGGCTCCACACATATAGCCTTCGGCCTGCAGCAGTGCATTCCCTTGCTTGTTACAAAGGTCAGAAAGATGGGGGATGTTGAATTGACAGCTTCACAGATACAAAAAATAATAAATTGTCTGTCACTGTTCTTTCTTTAAGTGTGGCCTAAAGTCCTGTCTCACTTAGGTTTTCATAACTCTGCAGTCACACTGTGATTTTCAAAGTTACAAAGACTATCACTTCCTGGCCTTCAAAATTTATCTATTTTAACTTACTATCAAACTACAGGAGTGTTCTAAGTTAATATGTTTCTATTTACATGTTAATGTTTTTTTATGAAATTAAGCATAGGTAATGGACATTTAGGCTTTGTCAATACTTCAGGTTAAGATTTCTACAAATTGTGGAAGTCTGAAAGAAAAAAAAAAGAGAAGATCTCATTTTCTATAGAACATAAATGTGGTTAGAAGTTTTCAAAAACAAGTATCTGTTTGATGTAGCCTGGTAGTTTTTAATTTGCTGATTAAAAAAGCTCATGCTTCTCTTTATCATCTCATTTGTGTTGTTTAATGTGTGGGTTGATAATTTTCTTGGGTATTACAATATTTTATGAATTTATGCTTTAAAAATGGAAGACTGTGTAGTCGCATCTTGTCAAATTAGAGAGTAAGAAGTAATTACATTAAACACAATTAGTTAAACAACACACAGACTCTTCAAACCAAAGACAAGCCACACAGCATGGAATTTAGTGTTTATCCTTTTGTTTATTTGTTTCTTATATAATATGTATATATAATACAAGGCCATTATATCCTTACAGTTCACATTTCAGAAGAGATTTATTTTAGTTCACCAAGGCCAATGAAGAAGGAAAAGTGAGGTTTCTTAATGCCCTCTGTAATTGTTTAGAAGGCAAAGACGAAAATGACCACTGAAATAATTAAATTTCCATAAAGAACGAGTCTTGCTAAGTCGTTCCCAGTGAGACAAGGCAACCTATATTGTTAGTAGTTTCTGAAACTCTTCTGAGGCCCAGGCCTGGAAGCTGCAGGGTAACTAGGAACATATTACCCACAGCGAATTGTTATTTGGGAGGATGAATGTCACATGATCCTCAGCACAGTTGAAAAGTCGACTCAGCAGGCTTTGGCTTAGTAATGTGCTTTGTTGTGAACCAGTGCCAGAGACAGCAGTGGGGAGACCAAGGGGGTGGCTGAAAAGAAAGCAAAAAGAGCAGTCTGACAGAAAGAAGAATGAACTGTCAAAGAAAATAAATCACAGGCGGAGCAGGACCAACTGATGACCTGCCACAAGCCTTCCCAGTAGGACTGCATGTGACCGACCCTGAAGTTGTCATATGGAGAGAGAGACCGGCCAATACCCTCATGATGTATTGAAAGAACAGTCTTCTGCTCTGTCCTTTTTTTCTGTCCTTATAGATGCCACTGCTTTTGGCATGTTGGTCCGGTAGGATTTTAAGAATAAAGTTGTATTTATTTACAGTAAGAATGAAATCCTTTATCCAGCCATCAAGTAAACGCATAATAACATCACTGACATTTTAAGCTTGGATGCTTTCTTTTCTTTTTAGCCATGCAAACTTGTGACAGAAATGACATAGTTAACCAAAGGAAAGAATTTTTTAAGACCCTTAATCACCATTGGAACATTGGTATTTAAGTAATTGCATAAAAAACAGAGATTAGCTTTTTGAGTTACCCATCCTTGAAAAATAGAAAAAAAGTAACTTCCGTTTTCTTTCATCAGCTAAACAGCGTGAATGATGCTAAGGAAAAAGCATCGAATGAACTCCGCTCTACCCAACAGAAGATAGAATCTCACGCTAAAAATATTAAGGTAGTAGAATTTAGAATGGCTTTTTCTTTTTGTATTAAGAAACCCAAATGATTACCAAGGGAGTATTTTAAAGTAGAGCTATCTGAAAATGTATCTTCCTATTTTTTATTAAGTACATTTCAATACAGTTTTGAATTTTTATTGTTGATCAAAGAAAAGAATGTTTTTTTCATTAAAAAATAAAACTGTTGGAAATTTATGTTGGTTAAAGGACAAATACATTTCCAAGATTTAATTATGATACCACAGATTGAAAAAATGATTTAAGATTTAATGGCCAGCCTCAGATACATATTCAACATATTTTACATAAGCACATCAGTATTTGGAGTCAGTTTTCCTCATGGTAGGGTGGAGCCGTTTTTAGTGCATCAGGCCTACTAACGGGCTGGGGCCACACCTGGCTATGGCCCAGGACAACGGTTTATTTTATTTTCTGCACTGGTTTTATGTACTACATCTTTGCAAATTATACGGAGGCACGTCTCAGAGTTGGAATGTCTTTGTGTTGCTTAATGTTGAGTTTGTCATGGATGTACTTCAGGAGAATTTGTTAATAAGATCGAAGAAGAAATGGTTCAGAATCTTATGTCCCACATGTGAGATTTCTGTTAGTGTTTAAATGTCATTGGGAAGTAAATGTTCTCATACAGAATGTAAAAGATTTCATTTAAAAATGTTATTTACATGTTCTTAAAACTATTTTGAGCTACCGAGTTATTTTTTTTAAATAATGAATTGAAAGGAAAAGTCCTTTTCAAGGAGCTTTTTGGAATTAGCTATCTTGGGAGTATTTTATGTTTACATGTTAAAACTTAACAGCTTTTTCTAACTTTTGAGCTACAGTGGTATACTTAGAAAATATATTCAATCAAGTACCTTAATATACCTAAATATGTTTGGCATTGTAGTGAAATGCTTGCCTTTGTGATTCTTTCATGGTAAAGCTTAGGAAGTCTTCATTATGTATTTTACATTTACATCCTCGGCCCCTTTACTGGCGGGCCTTCATACAGTGCCTTTATTTTGCATCTCTGACAGGACCTGCAGGATAAACTGGGTGATGTCAGTAAGGAGTTAAGTCATTTACGCACCAAATGTGCAGACAGAGAGGCTCTCATAAGCACTCTGAAAGCGGAACTACAGAATGTGCTGCACTGTTGGGAGAAAGAAAAGGCTCGAGCGGCCCAGTCGGAGAGTGATCTGCAGAAGCTTTCCCAGGCTTTCCAGAAGGATGCCGAGGTATCACCTGAGACAGGATGTCTGACAGGGGAGGCCTTCTCTAATCTCGGTTTTATAAGTTTACATACATCACATGGCTATTTTTACTTTGATTTGATTTAATTCAAAAAATTGTTCTGAGCCAACTGTCTTGAAATATTCACACCAGCTGCAAAATTGGTCACTCCTTCACTATCGGGTCGTTTGCATTTTGGAGAGAATAATGGAGTTTAACCCCTCTGTCACTCACATGGCTTTTCCTCTCTATTTAGAACATCACACCCCCAAGCATTTATGCTCCTGACGGTCCTTTCAAAGTTTGCCTGTTTGCCAGTGACAAAACTATTTTTTATTTCAGTAATTTAGTAGCTGAACATGATGGGAAGAGTATGTTTTTCATGATCAGAGAGAACCGGACTCGGCTAGTAGTGCTTCTGTTTGCAAAATGTGAATATGGACAAGCCACACAGCTTAGTCTCTCCACATCTTACTTTCCTGACATACAAAACAGAAGAAATATCTGCTTTAATAACAGTCTCCTTACTGTTTATAATTACAGGATAGTAACCAAAATTTAGAGAACTAGAACTCTCCCACAATATGAAACCTTTATTTGAATGCCCTTGAGAGTTGCTTATGCATTTTTATTTATTAATGAATTCTGGAAGTATTATGACCAAAGTTTTATATTCTGTGTGAGCCTGGGTGAATGGGATTGTTATCTTATATATTCTTTTACCCATGGGCTATAGTACTAGGTTAGCTAGTGTGGGGCTGGTTTATCTGAGCCGTCCTGCATATTGAGTTCATTACTCCAACAAATATGACCATGAATGCCAAGAGAGTAAAAAGGAAACATTCTTTCCACTCTTCTTACAGTCTGGGATTTAAATTGTGTCCACATGAAGGGCCTGGAATTGTTCTACACATCAGATAATGATTAAAGTAAAGGAAACTGGAAGCCTGACTGTATTGTAAAGTCAGCATGTCTACAGCTTTGTGGTTGGGTTCAACATGTGTGAATTGATTTTGGATCTTGAGATTCTCTTTTCACGCCAAATGGATGATTATCATGCATGGTTTGTCACAGCCCAAGCAAAAAGGACATAATGGCGACACAATGAATTATCCTTCAGGATGAACTTGATCACTTGGCAAAATGTGAAGGGTGAAGACCTTTAGTGCCTGAATATTATATTTGGCTAGTTAGATTTAATAAGATTTTTAAAATATCTCAACCCAGTTGAAAATGCAAAAGACATCTTTAATTGCTTAAAAAAGAAAAAGGCATATTTATGAAGATTCTTCTGATATCCTAACTCAAGTTAGTGGCTGTAACTACATATTAAAGTTTTTTGGTTTTATATTTGGACAAAAAGTAAGGTGGCATCTAGAGATAGTTAAAGATACACATTTTGATATATATAGAAAAACGTTCCCTACAATTTAGAAACACAAACACAAACATATGCTGGATTCAGTTTTTCTTGTCTAGAAGATTGGCATTTCTATTTCTCCCCCTCAAATTTCCTCCTTTTAAAAGTTTTGTTGTTGGTCTATTAAAAAAATCTTGAAGGAACTTATCATCTACATAAAATATCCTTTTGCAGCTTTATAATTGCCTTGTCCTGAGTTCCACTCTTGGGCACTTTATAGATGAAACACCTTATAAAGAGAGCCATTTGGCACTTTAGTAAGTAAACTCTTTTTGTGTGTTCAAGATGGGATCAGCTTTTTACTGAATTCTACAGCATAGAGTTTCTAGGTCGTTAAACAATGGATAGTTTAGTTACTACAATGGCATTATAATTCTAAAGAATTTTTTATTGTATGTTTCTAATTGGACAGTTTTGAAAATATGTCTTGGGCAGCAATGTCCATTTCTTTTTGCCTGTTACTTTGTAATGTTTAAACACCTTTAAATGCTCAATGTGCCAAATACTATATGAGCTTACAGGGAAAACAGATGAACCTCTCTTCCATATCTTTCATATCACTGTCTGCTTTGCCTAAGGGGCTTGGGATAGATTTCCTATAAGAGGTAAGCAAACCGGAACCTCTGGAGGAAGAAGAAAGCTGAGTAATTGTGTCCATGTAAAGCACAGATATTGTATAACTTTGTCTTCAGTGGAACTGAGTAACACTCTTCTCTCTATATTGGTTTTTGGACTTAAATAACATCTGTTTTGGCAGATGTAAATATGAATCCCTGGGATGACTATACCGACATCTAGTTAAAAGGGCTTAGAAACAATTAGTCCGTATCTGTCATGTATCTGAGAAAGGTGATGCCTGAACACGCACTTAGATGACATCCTCAATAGTAGCAGAATTGGGGTCAGAACCCTCGTCTTTGGGCTTCAAGACTTCAGATTTTTGGTTTTGAATACCAAAGTTAAGCAATTCAAAGTTTTTATCTCCTGCTTAGTTTTGAACGTCAAAAAAGCACCAAAAATGACAATACTCTGAGACTTGAGCATCTTAATTCCTTTTCAAGTTTTGGAAACAAATTCTTCCCCATGCATAGTGTGTTTTACTTCTTATAGTGTTGATGTACTGGAATTAGTTGTTTTTTTTTTCTCACAGGAGAAGCTAACCTTTCTTCATACCTTGTATCAGCACTTGATAGCGGGCTGTGTGCTCATAAAACAACCAGAAGGCATGCTGGATAAATTCTCGTGGTCCGAGCTCTGCGCAGTCTTACAGGAGAATGTTGATGCCCTGATCTCAGACCTCACCAGGGCTAATGAGAAGGTAACTGTCCTCAGGCACCAGATACCTCTATTAAATTCAGTGACATTTGTCCACATCACAGTATCATTAAGAGGGGCTGACATTCATCTTATTTCAAAAAGAATTTGGATGTTAATAATTCAATACCATTAATTATGGCTTGTCTACAACTCAGTTTGATGCCATTGCTGTGGGCATGTAAATGTGACTGAAGTCTGTATGAAGTCTCTAAGCTCCACACTCTGTGCAGGACATGCTAATACTGCTAGCCAGTATTAGCCACAGGGACCTAATTAAAAGAAAATAAATTAATCTTACTGATGAAGCAATTCAAAGAACTTAGTCATTTACATTAATAAACCAACTCTTTATGTTAGCATAAAGTAGAAACAAGATACAGTTATTCAAAAACACGATCTTAAAATTTTTGCTCAGGAAATAATGAGGTGTTACTTTAAAAGCACTTAAAAATTGAAAATTATGTTTATGATATTGCTTGAATTATAATAAGCTGTGTATTACAAAACCCTTTCCATGCTGTAGCATGTGAGAAGTATACACAGTAGGAGAAAAGAGTCGACTCTTCAGATCACCTTGCCATTCACAAGCTCAGGAATTTAGTCTTCCAAAAACATTTTAGAAAGCCCTCTTTTGGTGATAGAAAATTAAAGCAGTTTAGCAGACCAACATATTCCACCATTAAAGATATTCGTTCTTATCCTGGGTCTGTTGAATTGGTCAGAACTATATTATGTGGTCCAGCTTCCAGATCTTGGTTGAAATGACATTTGCTCTTAAGGGAAGTGAAGAGAAAAACTGGTTTCTAAGTTTTTTTGTTTTTGTTTCTTTTTAATTCTAATCTGTTGAACTAATAAAACGGCATCTTGGCCTAATTTTAGAGTGAGGGCATTTTGCCTTGGTTTGATTGGCAAATACAACCATAGGCACTGAGAAGTAGGATTGAGGAAATGAGGGAATAAATTGTGAGAAGCACAGATGCTGTTCATGATTGTGAATGTGTGTATAATGGATTTGAAAATTACTGATAATTAAAATGAGTACGTTTGAACCCTCTGAGATGGTATTATGTTTTAATAGTTTTTCATAGTTTCAAAACATCATTAATTGTCATACGTTTGATGATTTTCTTTCCAGTGTTTTGAACATGAAGCAAAAAAATGGTTGTGCCATTGTTTTATCATACCTAAAATGTTTGTAGATTTATAAATCTCATTGAAATACTTTGTTTTCCATTGAAGAGCTTTGGTTCTAGAAATAAGAATAGTCTTCATAATTTTCTCAGTAATGTTGATTTTAGGGTAACTTTATTAGAAAGAGAAAAATGATTTGTCATCTCAGCATATGTTCATACAAATGACACCATTTTCTCCTAAAATATGTTAATTTGCCCCAATGATCTCTGTTTCTTAATTTTTTGGTTTTCATTTTAACTTAAAATTTTTATATGAGCTTAATAAATTGTGGGTGAAAATTTTGGATGGTTTTGAGGGAGACGATACAAAGAAATGTTTTGTGAGCCTATCACATTCTCCGTTGCGTGTCCGCATTTAGATAAATCATCTGGAGTACATCTGTAAAAACAAGTCTGATACAATGAGAGAGCTTCAGCAGACCCAGGAAGATACTTTCAACAAAGTAGCAGAGCAGATCAAAGCCCAGGAGAGCTGCTGGCACAAACAAAAGAAGGAACTGGAGCGGCAGTGCTCGGAGCTCCTCTCAGAGGCGCAGAAGAGGGCGCAGGTACACCCCCTGCCGAGAGCTTTAAGAAACGGGGCGCTCCAGTCTTTAGCTGTGTCACGTGTTTTCTTTTAGAACCAACGCCAAATCCGTTTAGAACTTTTTGAGAGCCCCAGACAACGTATTAGGCCCACATACATAAGATCATGCAAACACATACGCGTGATCACAGATGGATGTGTGTGTGCACGCGTGCATGTGTGTGTCTGCGTGTGTATCAAGGACTGTTATACTTAAGTTGGGATGTGGGTTTCTCATTAAAGCATCATAGAATGCACTGATGAAGTAAACGATGACATTGTATTTCCTTATCTATTTCTAAAATAAAAGGTTACGAGATTTGGTAAAATGTTGTCAATTTTAGTCTAGAGAATCCTTTTGTCCGGTTTAATCCAATTTTGGGGGATTGTATATGAACCGTCATTTTAATTCCTTTGGGGTTGAGATTTGTTATACTTCCTAATATTGTATGAAAACTAAAGTTGTAGACCCTGTAGCAAAATTATTGACTGTTGGATGAATTATGTCTTATTTGTTGGATTCTATTGAGAACAGAAGTTATGGATAGTTTACATAACCATATTTTTCCCTGTATCAATTGTTCTCAATATAATTTATGTTGTTAATTGTCATCCCTGCCCAATCAGGAATAAGATAATGATAGTGTATGCTTTTTTTTTTTTTTTTTTGGTATTGACTTTAATAATAGTTCATGTGTTGTCAAGATAAGATACTTAGGAACCCAATTCAGTGTTTATATGGACCTCTTTATTTGGTCCATACTTAACATTGGTTCATACTACTTATATTGGCAAGTTTAATTAAAAAGCATTATTTTTATTTGTTAATAAATAGTTTCAGGTTGTTTAAAATAAGACCATCTGCTTTCCCAAACATAAGGGCCCTATGTGAACTTATGCCTTCTTCTATGAATTTGAGTGAATTATACACTCTCTAAAAGTAACCATTTGTTCAGTGTTGCAGGGTGCTATGTGATATGATCTGCATTTCAAGGCACCTAGGTAGCTCAGTCAGTTGAGCCTCTGATTCTTGATTTTGGCTCAGGTCATGATCTCATGATTTGTGAGATGGAGCCCCGCCTGGAGCTCCCTGCGGACAGGTGGAACCTACCTGGGATTCTATCTCTCCCCCACCTCTGCCTCTCCCTGCACAAACGCTCTCTCTCTAAATAAACTGAAAACAAACAAACAAACAAAAATTTTACTCCAGAAAGTTCTTTTGTGTCTTCTTTCAGTTTCCACTCCATGGGCTACCATTGTTCTGATCCTATCATTATAGATTACTTTCACTTGCCCTTGAGTTTCCTCTCAATGGACTCATTCAGTATGTAGTGTTTGGTGGTTGACTTACTTCACTCAAAATATTTTTTTGATAGTCCTCCATGTTGTTGTGTATGTTGGTAATTCATTCTTTTTTATGGTCTAGTAGTATTCTATTTTATAATTATACCACAATTTGGTAGATTGTGAGTGCATGGATATTTGGGTTGTTTCTAGTTTTTGGCTGCCGTAATTAAAATTGCAACAAATATTATTGTGTAAGTATTTTGTTGGCATATGTTTTCATTTCTCTTGGTTAAGAGTGAAATTGCTAGGTCATGGTGTAGGTATATGTTTATAAAAACACCTATCAACATTTTTTCCAAAACAGCTGTGTTATTTTATATTTCCATGACCAAGATATGAGAGTTTCCATTTTTCTACATCCTCTGCAATATTTGGTATTGTCAGCCTTTAAAATTTTAGCCATCCTAGTTGTTTTGTCATGCTAAGTGGAATAAGTCAGGCAGAGGACAGATACCATATGTTTTCACTCATAGGTCTAACAGGAGAAACCTAACAGGGGACCATGGGAAGGGGAAAGGGGGGGGAAAGAGGTAGGGAGAGGGAGGGAGGCAAATCATTAGAGACTCTTGAATACTGGAAACAAATTGAGGGCTGGAGAGGGAGGGGGAACGAGGGGAAGGGGGGGTGATGGACATGGAGGAGGGCATTTGTTGGGAAGAGCACTTGGTATTATATGGAGACCAACTTGGTAATAAACTATTTTAAAAAAAGGTATTTCATTGTGGCTTTAATTCATGTTTTCTTGATGATTAATGATGTTCAGCACTTTTCATGTTCTTAATGACCATTCATATATTTCTTTTGTGAAGGGTCTTTCAAGTGTTTGCCCATTAAAAAACTGGGGTTCTTTGTGTTTTTATTATTGATTTGTAAGAGTCCTTTAGATATTCTGGATATAAATCCTTTGTTATATATATGTATCACAAATATTACCTTCTAATATCTCACTTTTCATGTTTTAATATTTCTTTTGATGATTGCAAGTTTTAAGATTTTCATGAAGTCCAACCTATAAATCATTTTCTCTTTTGAGTATTTTTATGTGATAAGCAATGTTTCTGTACCCCCAATGTAATAGGATAATCTCCTAGTGCTTCTTCTGGAAGTTTTCAAATTTTAGCTTTTATGATTAGGTTTGTGATCCATTTCAAATTAATATTTGTCTGTAATGTTAGGTAGAGGCTGAGGTTCATTTCCCCCCTGTATTTATTGGGTTCCCACACCATTGTTCATGACTTTACTTTTCTCATTGACAAGGATTGATCTCTTTGTGAAAAAAACTGACCATATAATAAGAATTGTAGATTTGTTATGTATCCCTACAGTTTTGCCTCTTTCAGAATGTCACATAAATGGAATCATACAGTATGTAGCCTTTTGGGTCTCTTTTTTTTTTCACTTGGCAGCATATGTTTGGGAATTATTCATGTTGTTGCACATATCAGTAGTTCATTCCTTTTTACTACTGAGTTATATTCCATTGGGTGGATGTACTACTGTTTGTTTATACTTGCTGATGGGCCTTTGGGTTGTTTTTGTTTTCTAGCAATTATGACTAAAGAAGCTTTAAATATTCATGGATATGTTATTGTGTGATCATAAATTTTCATTTCTCTCGGGTAAATACTTAGAGGAGTGTGCTTTCTGGTTATATGGTAAGCACATATTTATATGATATAAATGGTTATATGGTAAGAAACTATGAAATGGTTTTCTCAAGTGGCTGTACCATTTTGAGTTCCCACTTGCAATGTAAGGGAGTTCTAAATGCTCGATATCTGAGCCAGCATGTTGTTTCATAATGTTTTTGTCTTTTTTAGATATTCTAGTGGGTGTGTAGTGATTGTGGTTTTGATTTCTGTCTTCCCTAATGAATAATAATACTGAGTATTTTTTTTCATATGCTTATTTGCCATCTGTATGTATTGATCGGTGAATTATCTGTTCGCATCTTTTGCCCACTCTATTTTAACTTTACTTATTTTGAGAGAGGGAGAGAGAGAGAGAGAGAAAGTGCAGGTGCCAAAGGGGCAGGGAGAAGGAGGGAGAGAGAGAATCCCAAGCAGACTCTGAGCTGTCAGCACAGAGCCCGATGTGGGGCTCCATCCTATGAACAATGAGATCATGACCTGAGCCAAAATCAAGTATTGGACGTTTAACCAACTGAGCCACCCAGGTGCTCCTTTTTTTGCCCACTTTTTAACTGGGTTGCTTGTTTTCTTGTTGCTGAATTTTGAGAGTTTATATTTTGTTAGATAAGTGATTTGCAAATATTTTCTCCCATTTACATAAAGGTCTTTTTTGCAAAGCAAATGTTTTAAATTTTTATAAAGTCCACCTTATCAATTTTTTCTTTTATGGATTATGTCTTTAGTATTTTATCTAAGAACTCTTTGCTTAGTGTAAGATTATCAAGATTTCCTCCTGTGTTTTCTTCTATAGGTTTTGTAGTTTTAGGTTTTACATATAGGCCTATGATTCATTTTCAGTTGATTTTTATAAAGATATAAAGTATGAGTTGATGTCCATATTTTCATATGGGTATTTAGTTAGTCCAGGACTATTTGTTGAAAGATTATCCTTTCTCTATTGAATTGCCTTTGTACTCTGTCAATTTCCTCTATTTGTGTTAATCTATTTCTATACTTTTTCTACTTTTCCATTTATTTATATGTCTATTCATTTTTAATACTACACTGAGTTGATTTTTGTAGCTTTTTAGTAAGTCTTGAAATTAGGGAGTATGACTCTTCCAACTTTTCTCATTTCCTATCATTTTTTTTATTGGATAAACTTAACAGATAACATTCTATAAATTTAAGGTATATATTGTGTTACTTGGATACATTTTTATATGTAATATAGTTGCCATTGTAATGATATTTATCACATTACATACTTTCAGTACAACATTATTATTATTATTATTGCTGTTCAACAAACTGTACATTTAATCTCTATGGCTATTTTAGTACTCATTACAGGTTTATACCCTTAAACAACATCTCTACTGTACTCCTCCATCCCATGGTAACCATCATTTTCTTTTCTTTTTTTAAATTTTTATTTTTAGCATGTTTGGTCGTTTAAGATTCCATGTTTAAGTGATACCATATAGTACATCTCTTTGTCTGGCCTTTTCCATTTAGCATAATGTGCTCAAGGTCCATCTGTGATTTTGCAAATGATAGGATATCCTCCTTTCCCATGGCTGAATATTATTTTATTTTGCATATATACCACATCTTTTTCTATCCATTCATACATTAGTGGGCTTTTGGCTGCTTGCATATTGTGGCTATTATAGTCAATAGTGTTGCAGTAAACATGGGGGTGTGTATGTCTCATTGAATTCCTGTTTTTATTTCCTTTGAGTATATTCCCAGAAATGGAGTTGCTGGAATGTATGGTAAGTGTATTTTCAAGTTTTTGAGTGACTTTCACATTGTTTTCCGTAGTGGTTGCACTAATTTACATTCCCACATTCTTACCAGCACCTGCTGTCTCTTGTCTTCTTAATGATAGCCATTCCAGCGGGTATGAGGTGACATCTCAGTGCGATTTTTATTTCATTTCCCTGATGATTTAGTGATGTTGAGTATCTGCTCATGTGTTTTATGACTATTTTGATGTCCTCTTTGGATAAATGTCTCTTTAGTTCTTCTTCCCATTTAAAAAATGGGAGTGTTTATTCATTCTTAAGTTGTGTTAGTTCTTTATATACTTTGGATATTAACCCCTTCTGTCATACATGGTTTCAAAATTTTTTCCCCATTTTGTAGGCTGTTTTTTTAATGTTAGTTTCTTTTGCTGTGCAGTTCTGAGTTTGATGTAGTCCTGTTTGTTGATTTTGGTTTTGTTGTTTGTGCTATTGGTGTCAGGTACAAAAAAAAATCATTGCTAAGTATCAGTGAGCTTCTTTCCTATCTTCTAGGAGTTTTTTGGTATTAGGTGTTATATTTAAGTCTTTGATACATTATTATTATTTTTGTAAGTTATGTGAGTTAGGGGTCTGATTTCATTATTTTGCAGGTGTTTCTCTAAATTTCCCAGTACCATTTGAAGAGAGTATCTTTTACCCAGTGGGTGTTCTGGGTTCTCTTGTCAAATACTAGTTGACAGTATGTGCTGAGATTTAATTCTGGACTCTCTGTTCTGGTCTGTGTGTCTTATTTTATGCCAGTATCATACTTTTTTTTATTACTATGGCTTGCTGATGATATGATCTTATATGTAAAAACTTAAAAAAGCAATAAAAAACTGTTGGGATTAATCAATGATTACAGTAAAGTAGCAGGTTAGCAAAATCAACTTTTAGAAATCATGAAATATTGGAAAAAGAAATAAAGAAAACTCTCCCATTCACAATAGCATCGAAAACAATAAAATACTTGGAAATAAGTTTTACCAAGAAAGTGAAAGATCTGTTCGGTGAAAACTGTAAGACTTTGTTGAAAGAAATCAAAGACACAAACAAATGGAAAGACACCCTGTGTTCATCAGTTGGAAGATTTCGTATTGTCAGAATGGCTGTACCACTCAAAAGCCATCTACAGATTCAGTGCATTCCATGTCAAAATACCAAAAGCATTATTCACAGAAACAGAAGAAACTATCCTAAAGTTTGTATGGAAACACAAAAGACCACAATAGCCAAAGCAGTCCTGAGAAAAAAGAACAAACCAGAGATATCACCCTTTCTGATTTCAAACTATCCTATCAGTGTTATGAACTCACTTCTTTTATTCTAAATGTGCAGGAAGGCATAGCAATTCATTTTCCTAACTAAGGGAATCACTTACCACAAATGCTAATTTTTAAAGAGAAGCTCTTGGGGTGCCTAGCTGGCTTAGCCAGTAGAGCACGTGACTTTTGATCTCAGGGTTGTGAGTTCGAGCCCCATGTTGGGTATAGAGATAACTTAAAATAAAATCTTAAAAAAAAGAAAAGCTCTCACTGAAGACTTTTTTCTGAGGGATGTATAGCACCCTACGCTTTGATCCATGGGTAGGCAAATTGAAAGTATCATTTTTCATTTTCTTAAAAGTCATTAATAATATAAATTGTCATATTGTTTATATTATTTATATACATATTTACATTTTTATGAAATATAATTGAATACACAGCAGCAATTCATTTGAGTTTTATATTGGGTAAAATGCTATTATAATGCATATTAAAGGATGTATACATTTTATTTTAAGAAATTTTGTCATGATTATTTCTGCATTTGTGCTTTCTCCCCCAAAGCTGCAATGCAAATTACATTATTTTCATTTTATATTACTTTATGTATTTTCAAAAGTTATGTTGATAACATAAAGAAGAAAAATCCACAGTCGTGCAGGCTGTAGGTTGTAGAGGATGTTTGGTGTTAGATGAACGTGGCTGTCTCAAGGGGCCATCCGCTGGAACACACGTGACTTATCTAGAGCGCCCTGAGTTTGATATTTGGTTCCTGCAAAGAAATGGTAAGAGACAGGTAGTTAAGTAAAAAACAGTTTTTGGACTCGAATTGCTTTTATCTGAAAAAACTCAGTAGAATTATTTGCAAGATTTTCAACTGTGTAAGCTTTAAAATTAGTACGAATGCAATTAGATAAAGGATGCTTGTAGGACAGGACCCTTGGTTCTAGTATCTCAGCATGTTTTTAGCATTAGGTGAAATGTGCTAGCCACATGGTTGGGAAACTCTTAAATTTAAATACTTGGGAGCCATCGTGTGAATACATCTCAGGCATGTGTGCCTGCTGAAGCATCTGGCTGAGAGCCACGCTACTACTCTTCCCAGGTTTGCTTTTGTAATCTGAGTATTTTTGTTCTTATAGCCTTTCTTTCTGAAAACGATGGAATTACTGGAATAGGAGCTTCCTTAGTAGAAGTAAAGATTTTTTTCCCTATCAGTTAAGTATGGTTAGCCTTGATGTAATATTTATTGTAGACACTTTAGGTTTATTTGACATTTTAGTAAAATCCTCTTCTATCACAAAACTAAGAGCCCCTTTGGCAAGATATCTGGATTAGTGTTATTACATGTTGAAACTTTTTTTTCTTGTTAATTGAATTCCAAAAATATTCAGAGCTCAGCTTGTTTGTATTGTTGGAGCTGACAGGCTATATACATGCCTGCCTGGAATGGTTCACAGGGAATTAGTTTGACACCGTCCTGGGCACACCAGGCATTGACGGGCTCTGAGTTGGTGTGAAGGGGGCACCTCTAATGAAATATTTCTAATAATTTCATTAGCAGTCAGAAACATCTGACTGCTTCTCAAATAATTGCTTTAGAAATTGTTTTTTCTTATTAAGGCCATGAATTGAATTTGCTGAATGCTCAATAGAGTATTCAACATTTTTTTCTAACTTTGCTTGCCTCCTCTGACTCAAGCCTTAACAACATCCACGTGGAATAGGTCATTTAAGAATAATTTCTGTTCTGCAAATGAAGAAACTTGGTTCAGAGAACTGAAGCCACTTATTTGTGTAGTAAGGAAGTTGTAGAGTTGGAATTAGAATGGAAGTAACAGATGTAAACTCCTCAGTCTCTTGCTTGGTGTTCCGAAATTGCAAAGTGAATGGTATGTGCCAGTTTTTTTCTTTTTAATTTTCAGTCTCTCTTTTTTTAAATGTTTATTTATTATTTTTGAGAGACAGGGGGGCAGAGGCAGAGAGAGAGAGAGAGAGAGAGAGAGAGAGGATCTATCTAAAAAGGGCTCTGTGCAGACAGCAGAGAGCCCAAAATGGGGCTCAAACTCATGAATGATGAGATCACGACCTGAGTTGAAGTCAGATGCTCAGCCAACTGAGCCACCAGGTGCCCCTATGCTGTTTTAATGTATTGTCACCATCCTTATCTTCCTGTCCTTTTCACATTATACTACAGCATTGTTTCTTTTAGAAATATATACTGTTTTGTATATCAAGTAATAAAATGAAAATGGGTCTAGTGGCTGATCGATTTCATATATCTTGAAGTCACATTTCCAAGTGAGTCTTGATTAATTAGTCATCAAACATGATAATGTGTGAAAAAATCTAACCAGTGACACCCTGTCAGCCATCCACAGATACTAGGTCCCTTATCTCTTATTTCTCTCAGACTTCTTTTCTTCTGAGAGACTGAGTTTTTTGTATATTATATTGCAGAATTGCTGCTATAGGTAGGAGTATCAAGACCACTTTTACATCATGCATTTAATATTAATAAAAATATACTTTACATGGTATATACCAGATATATATGACACTGTGTTTCATGCTGTGGTACTAACAAAGAGATATAATACTTAGTTCTTTCTTCAAAAACTGTCCAATTTGATTGGGAAGTCATCATATAAACACATGAGAAATCAAGAATGTAAAATTTTCACAACAACTGTGTGTAATTAATTCCCAAGAGAATGCTATAAACTTAGAAGAGAGGTGGTCACAGTTTTTAAAAAACTTTATTTTGAGAGACAGAGTGTGAACAGGGGATGGATGGGCAGAGAGAGAGGGAGACACAAAATCTGAATCAGGCTTCAGGCTCTGAGCTAATGGTCAGCACAGAGCCTGACGTGGGGCTTGAACCCATGAACCATGAGATCATGACCTGACCTGAAGTTGGACACTCAACTGACTGAGTCACCCAGGCGCCCTGAGATGGTCACAGTTTGAAGT
The DNA here is from genome assembly GCF_006229205.1 of Suricata suricatta. Taxonomy (NCBI): domain Eukaryota; kingdom Metazoa; phylum Chordata; class Mammalia; order Carnivora; family Herpestidae; genus Suricata; species Suricata suricatta. The sequence continues at coordinate 51,758,177 of NC_043712.1, read as the reverse complement.
ATTTAAAGAGAAGACTTGAGCCAACCTAGCACTGTTGCTACAGTCTGAAAACCCAGAAGGAAGACCTAAGGCAGATTGGAACTGAGGGGTAGTGCTGACTTACCAACAGTATGAAGCAGTATCTTTTAACAGTCGACAAATGAACCATCTTGCCCATGTTGACACTTTTATTCTCAGTCTAATGATAAGGAGCACTCTGTTCTTTTGAAGGTTGGGTTTATCCAAAGGGCGTTTTGTAGTTTGTACTGCTTTAGATATAAGAGTAAACACAGGCACGTACCATTTTGGCACATAATAATTTTGCCATCCTAAACTTACCAAATGAAGATCGTGTTTTTAAGTTAAGTAAATAATCATTATGAGATTTGAGTATATATATATATATATATGCCAGACAATGGACTTTCTAGGTCATATGGTAACTCCATATTTAATGTTTGAAGGAGCTGCCAAGCTATTTTCAAAAGCTGATGCATCATTTTAACATCTCCACCAGCAACGAATGGGGCTTGCATTTTGTTCACAAAATGTGCTTTATTTGTAACAGAGACGCATAGGATAAGCAGGTGAATTTATTCTATTTTACAAAACATTACCATTGCCTAAAAAGACATGGTATACAGCCTGTAAAAATAAGACATTTTTAATGAAGTCCTTTGATATCTATGTGTCATTGAATGTCCAGTGTGCATTTTATCTTTTGCCAGCATAAAGAATAAGAACTCAGGAAGCAGAAGTGATAAAAAAAAAAGAATTTTATTCTCTAGGGAAGTGTCTACTTTCTGGCCCAGAGTCTCACAGTTCATGGAACACTGTAAGGCGTGCCATGGAGCCTGTGTGTTTCAGGAAGTAGGTGGGTGATTCATTAAGCAAAGGAGGTATCTTTTCCCCCCATTTTGGATGCACTTTGAATTTATCAGACATTAGAGGAGAACTAGTGAAATTATATAGTACTTTTGATACGCCAAAGAAATCTGTGTAAAAGATATCCATACTATATTTGCAAGTTTTTTTTATTCTTCAAGATAAGAGTGTTGTTTTGGAGGAATTTGCAAATATTATTTTTGAAATTAAGCACACTGAAGAGCAGGTTATTTCAGTACTAGGAATGCTTTTGTCCCATTTGAAGGCAATATTCCTTATGTTTGCTTAAAAAATATTGGCCTTCCATCTCCTTAGGTAAAGAACGTAAGGGAAAAATTGCTCTTATTGCTGTTTCCAGTGTTACTATCAAACAAGCTTTGTTCTTCAAGAATAATTCACAGTAAATAATGCAGTACTTTTGAAGATCCCTGTGGAATATCAGAATTAATTTTAAAACAGAACTCTGACATGCCAATAATTATATTTAGAAATGATATCTTTTTTTGATTATACTTTCCTTCTTTTTACATTTATAAAGCTTCTTATTCATTGGGTATTTATTCAGTGCCTATTACAGGCAAAAAGCTGTGGTAAGCACCAAGGAACATCTTATAAAGGATTGTTTAATTTGTTCAATATTTAATAAATACCTACAGGGCATAGAGTACTGTAAATAGAGTATTTACTTCAGTAAATATTTTCTGGCCTCTAGGAACTAGCATTCTATTGCGTTTGAGGGAGAAGAGATATACACACACAAAATAAATAAGTAGCAGTGTAGGAATTAAAAGTGTGAGTGGTATAATTAAGTTCAGAGAAGGTCAAGGTCACTATGAGTGAGAAGTATAGTAAAAGGAAAATAGATAGACCCTGAAATGGGCTCTGAAGACTGCTAGGATTTGAATGGCATTAGGGGAGTTGGAAGGGAAAGGACCCGGGAGTGCGAGGGAGCATGGTTAGATAGCGAAGAGTGGTGAGGTTCTTGTCTGAATAGTAAAGGAGCAGACCGTTCTCTCCTTTTTCATCAAGTTGAGGATTGTGGGAGAAGGTAAAGCCTTTACAGCAGAAGGCATGTGGGAATGTTGTGACTTGAGGAGAGAACCTTGGTTCAGTAAAGACAAAGATGTTAAACAATAGGATCGACGGATGTAATGGAACAGTGGCATGGAAATGGATCAGGGTGTATTTTGTAGGCAAACCCATCGGTGCCTGCTGATGGCTTTGATTTGGGAATGTGGAGGATAAGGTGAAGGAAGGAACAAAGACCAACTACAAAGTTTTTGACTTGAGCAATTCGGTGGATGTTGGTGCCATTTATTGATATAAAGAGGGCTATTATGAGCACCTTTAGGAGGCAACTCAATAGTACTGGACTGGATACTTTTGCTTGAGATGGCTGTGAGATGGCTAAGTGGAGATGTGTCCTGGGCAGTCAGATCTGTGGTTCTGGATTTGAGTGGAGACAGCAGGGATGCACAAATGTAATTGATAAGAAATGAACAAAACTCACATTAAGTATTAATATTATTGAATTTTTTATGTGGTTAACTTAATATTTGTCAATAAGAGCTCTAAAAATTTAAATGTTTAACTTGATTACTTTTAAATATTTAATTCACCCTGCTAATTAATTCTAGTTATCTAGTTGAATATTGGTCTGGTTGATTTTTTAAAAAATAATTATTGATGCTTGGTGTGTTGATTATAATTACTTAAACCAAGAATGGATGAGGGCAGCAGATGGTTATTAGACACTTAGATAGTCTTTGGAATCTGTTTATTTTTATTTATAAGCAGACTTCACATATATTCATCTTATTTTACTGTTTTAGCAATCTGTGAATGGCATCTGAGTCTTCTGACATCATCCATAGTGGTGGTAATTAATATTAATCTGTACTTTTAAATACATAATCACTACAAATGATCAAAATTTAGGGGCCATAGATGACATGAGGACCTTAAAAAATTGCTTTAGTACATCACCACTCACTACCTCTACTAGGTAGCCGAAAATGGAAACTGGCCATATAAGTCCAGAATCCCAGTTCTGTTTTTAAGACATTCCAGCTTGTTCCTGGTTTTCTGTCTGTTGAGAGAAGTGGGGTGTTTTGGGTAATGGAGTTCAAATTTTTATCCGTTTCCATCCACGTTTGTAGGCAAACCCATCGGTGCCTGCTGATGGCTTTGATTTGGGAATGTGTTAGCTTCAACCTGATGCTCCGAAGTGGGCCGCTGTATTCGGTAGATCTGTCACGTGCTACCACTAACTCTTTTCCAGAACAGGCTAGCTTTACTTTCAGCTCTCATCCCGTTCTTGTTTTTTTAAATTTTTATTTAATTTATTTCTAAAATTTAATTCTGGTTTAGTAAATATACTTTCAGCTCTCTGTCAACAGCCCATTTGGTTCTGACCAATGCCTTCAAATATTATTTTGAAACATTTAATATATCATTAGCAAATGTATCCATTCACTATTTTTTTTTCACAAAAAAGTAATTTTTGTTGAAAATAGACTTCTGCCTGACACTTTGAGATCTGTGAATACGTTCCTCCTGGAACCTGATTAGGTTAATTTTATTTCTACTACCTAGCTATGACCAGTATGCCTTTTTTATCTTGGATTTTCTATAAATTTCCTGTTTCCCCCTCTAATTGAATTGGTGGAATTGACCTTGGAGACAATGTGGAATTAACCTTTGTAAATATTTGTTCCTCGTCCCATCTCTGCTCCCTGCAATTTTACCTGTGGTGGTGTTTATTAATATTTCGGATTGTCCCATCCATTAACTAAAGTAGAGTGACTTCTAGGATTTTATGGCTTCTCATGGCTTTCCAGTTAGTTTAAATTCCTTCACTTAATCATCTTTTATCGACTTACTTGTCAGTTTTCCATCATTGTCCTCTTTTTTTCAGGCATTCTGAATTATTTGTACTTCCTTAGAAAACAGTATCTGGTTTTGGCTCTTACTCTTCCACGTGCTGGTCCTTCTGCTTTCTTTAGCCCACGGTACATGTCAGCTTTCCCTTTTCTTAAATGTTGCCCTCCTTGAAGGGGTGTCTCACATCTGCTTCCAAGCAGTCCGCTTGGCTAGTGTTTCTCAGACATCCTTGCTTCTTTCAGCTGCTCCCAGTGGAACACCATTTCCTTTACAAGTGTCTTTGCGTGGAGCTCTGGGACAGTGTTCCAGTGATGAAATACTGCTGCCACAGCTTGCCCGTCAGTTAGGGGCAAGCTGCAATTCCTTTATGTACCCATTCCTTTATTTTTCACAGGAGTACCACAGATATGGCTGGCTCAGACTTTAGAGAAGAGTCAGAGTTAAATAAAGGCAATTATAGTATAGAAACATTTTATTAAGCATTTTCAAGCTTATTTATTTGATTTATTTTGAAAGAGAGAGAGAGTATGGGAGGGGCAGAGAGAGGAAGTGAGAGAGATAATCCTAAGGAAGCTCTGCACTGCCAGCCCAACGTGGGGCTCAGTCTCCTGAACCGTGAGATCGTGACTGGAGCAGAAATCAAGAGTCGGATGCTTAACCTACTGAACCACCCAGAATCCCCTGTAGTATAGAAACATTTAAAACCATGTCTAAAATATAGTGTTTCCCCTGCCCTGAGGAAGGCATCCAAGAAGTTGAATCCTTCAGAGAGTGGCTGGCTTCTTACCAATTTCTTTAACTCCTTAGTGCTCAGGACCGTACCTATGACGACCTTCTTCTACTCACTCTGCCCTTATTGGGAATCTCTTGACATCATATTGTGAAGTCATCAAGGGTTTGTGTGATTTTCCCCAACTCGTATCATTAAATTCTTTTCGGGTAGCCAAGGAGCCACACCTTATCACTATTTTTTAAATTCTATTACATACCTCACCACCACTTGTCCTTTGTCATTATCCCTCCAAAGGCCTGTCAACATCATTTTGTGCAAACTTGCTTTTGGGTACCTCTGGCAGTCTGGCATAGTTTGATCATAGCATTACACCACAATAATTGGTGTGCTTGTCTGTTTTCCTAGCACATGGAATTTAGTGAACCAATAAATGTTTATTGAGTGATAAATGAATCAGTAAAGGAAATTGGAATCTGTTATCTTCTGAAATTTACTCTACCTCAGCAGTTCCTTAATGATCAGGCGTAAGATTTCATAGAGAACTATTTTATTTTCTAGCAATTAAAATATGTTGTCTGCAGTTAAAATTTCTTTGGTTTCAAATTGTTGTGGATTGCAAATTCCTTGATGAGGGAAAAAGGATCAAAGAGATGCTGAGGCCCAGCTTACCGTTAGTTATTTCCTCCCACCACTGGAGCTGTGCTTTGTTCCATGTCCTGTCTAGAGAAGTTAGTAAGAAAGAGCTGAAATGAGAGAGTTTAGCCTGCAAGCCAGTCCCTCCTCACCCAGTCAATGGCAGACAGTCAAGTGCTATTTGTTATATTGTTGATTTAACCCTTTGCTTATTCTGGCAAAAAGTAAAGTCTTTTTACATATAGGAAAACTTCTGGTGATGTAATTTGTTTAATAGCAGGAAGTGAAAGTGAGGAATGGAAGAGGAGAAATTTTTCTTTCTAAATATGTGTATTTATGCATAGATATGTGGGAAATTTATGAAGTGCTTTCAAAGTTATGTGTTCTGTGTTATGTAAAGCTTCTGTGTAAGAGGATTTAACCATCAACAGGCACATTTAGGGGCACCTGGGTGGCTCAGTCCGTTAAGTGTCTGACTTCAGCTCAGGTCATGATCTCTCACAGTTCTTGGGTTCGAGCCCTGCATTGGGCTCTGTGCTGACAGCTCAGAGCCTGGAGCCTGCTTCACGTTCTGTGTTTCCCTTTCTCTCTGCCCCTTCCCCCCTCATACTCTGTCTCTCTCTCAAATATAAACGTTAATTTTTTTTAAATAAACATGCCCATTTAGATCTAAGCTGTTGCTGTGTCTTAACATATTTTTTGAATATTTGGATTTGGATTATTTGGATATTGGAACATGGGTTTTTGAAGAATTAGTTGTCAGTAAAAGTTTGCTTTCTTCCTATAAAGAGGAAGGAATTAAATGCCTGGTTGTTTAAAATATTTTGACTTCTCTTGTAGAAATATCAAGAAATTGCTGAAAAAAATATGGAAAAGTTGAACCGTATTGAGAAGTCACATGAACAGTTGGTTCTCGAAAATTCACGCTTCAAAACTGCCTTATCACAGACTCAAAGGGAACAAGCGTCCTTGTTGGCAGCCTGCGCGCTGATGGCTGGTGCCTTATATCCTCTCTACAGCCGGTCATGTGCCTTGTCTACGCAGAGAGATTTTCTCCAGGAGCAGGTCAACACCTTTGAGTTGTTCAAAATGGAAGTTAGAACTCTAGCCCAGGCTTTGTCAACTGTAGAGGAAAAGAAGCAAGAGGACACTAAGATGAAGAAAAAGCCATTCAAAGGATTGATACGTGTATTCCGGAAAGGTGTGATTGCAATTTTGGCAGCAAATAGGCTCAAGATTTTGGGCCAATCATGTGCTTCTCTTTTTACCTGGATGGAAAGCTTCAAAGAAGGCATAGGCATGTTAGTGTGTACAGGAGAGCCCAAAGACAAGCATAAATTTCCAAGTAAGATAATTTAAGCTTTTTTAAAATTTAAGTTAACTGTAAGGACATACAATGTGACCAGGCTTAGCCATTATGTAAAAACTTAAAAAATCATTTAATATGTCAAGTCATGTAACATCGTCTCATGTGTATGTAGATATGTGTGTGGGTATGGGTAAATGTATATCTATGTATAAATTAGGTTTTGAATTTTTTGTTATAAGCA